>NC_031783.1:4562426-4647892 GCF_001522545.3 Parus major
TGCAGACACACAGAACAGCAGTCTGTGTCCCCATGCACACACACAAGGTGTTTGTCTCTCCCTGGGAGCGTGGGGCTGACGCTGACTGCTGAGGACACTGTGCCAGAGCAGTGGCACTCCTCTGCAGCACACTTTGCTGCTGTGGGGCAGCCAAAACAGGCTGGGCATAGCTCTGTGATAATCTGACTCTATGGCTCCCAAAATGAGGGGAGCTTGAAAATACAGGCTACAGGGAGCTTGGAAATATTTCCACTGTATTGTAAGCATGGAAATAGGTGGTACCCCAAAGAAAAGAGAATTTATACTCTGGGTATCAGTAGATTTCCCCAAAACTTCACAAAGGGAAAATTACTCAAGAACTTTAGTCAAGTGACTGGATTTGTTTGGGTTAGAAACCTTTCAGCTCTGTTTTCACACAGCTTCCATGTTTGTGTGATTGCTTCAATTTGCATTTATGGGTCTAACACATTGAAATATCAGTGCTCAGATCTAAACTCAGCAGTGTTAACACTGCACTAGGAATTTTTATTTAATGAAAATATTAATTAAAAAAATATAGAAAGTGAAATAATGAGAGAATACCAAGGAGCAAACAGGTCATGTCATGTTTTAAATCTTCCTCTGCCACTGACGCCTATGGGAGCCATTACAATCATTTATTTTCTTTTATCAATTTATTGCTTTTGCCTTTAGGCTAGAGAGAAAAATAAGCCCCCAACCTTGTGTGGCTGTACTGAGGATAGCAGCAGCATTCATTGCTGCAGTGTTTTTTGGGGTGTTTTGTAAATTTGTCTAAAGGACTAATAATCAGGGGAGAAATAAGCCACTTTTTCAAAGCTGTTTGAGTCAGAAAGGAATAGTTGGTGTGATTTTCCCGGTGATGCATCATTGTCTTTTCCATTTCCCTGCAGTGATAACTGCTGTGGCAAGGCCTGTGCAGCCTGGTGCAGCTGGGATGTGCAAGTGGGGTAGAGGAGCTCCTGTTTTCATTCTAGCTGAGCATCAGGCAGTGCAGCAAAGAGCTGCCTGGGGCAATGCTGAATGTCCAAGCAGGTCACCACAGCCCAGAGAAGCATCTCTGATCCAGAAGCCCTGGCAGGGAAGTGAGGGCAGACTGCCAGCACTGCTCCCCTTGCTCACAGAGGGAATCATCAGGAACAAAAAGCATCATCAGTAAAAATGGGTGCCAAGATTTGTTTTGTCTGTCTAACACTGCCAAGAACAAAGTCTTGATCATCTTGCTTGTCCCAAGCCCTATCCAACAGCTTTTGAGATGATTGAGTTTACACTACTTGAGTTAATATTCTCCCCTATTATTTTTTCTCACCTGACTGTAGGTAATAGCCAATTTCTTGTGTGCTGAGAAAACTTGTATTTCAGGGAATGCTGCTGCTCCCTCACATGAGACTCCCCCAGTCTCATCTCAATATTGCATTTTTTAGGCCAGTCAGATTGAAGTTGGAATATGTGAGAGTTTCCCTCATCTGAATTGTGAGTGGACATGGATGGAATAGAATATTTGTGTTTGTACTGTATATTTTGTACCATTTGCAATGAGTTTGTATGGAATGGTAATGTTTCAGTACTTAAATGGTAAACTTTTGAAAAGTAAGAGTGTGTTCACTTGTGCACATAATGCATCATAATGTGGTGCATTGCACAGGCCAGCCCTCCAATACAGAGAATTTGTACTAAAGAGGTTTTCTAGTCCTTGAGGCACATCAAGTGTTTTTTAGCACTTTAAAGCAGTGTATGTGAACATATTACAAAAGAAACACCAGGAATTGTCAGTTTTAAACAGTTCTACTCCATCAAATCAAATATGTTTTTATAAAACACTCAAAAAACACCCTTTTTGAGTGTTTTATAAAAAAACCTCAAACACATAAAGCAGTGAATTTCAGATGGATTGTGTGGGTATCCAGATTCAGATCTTTGTACCAACAGAAGGCCTGTTTATTATTTCTTCATGCATATTGCAGTTAGCCACCTACACCAAAGTGGGCATGGGATAAAGAATTGTTCCTTTACCACAATATCTCCTACAAAATGTAAGTTTGGGAGGAAGATCCAGCTGGAATTAAGCCATTGCTAGATCAACTTTGGTCCCCTTTCTGGCTTAGAAACTGGGGAAAATTGGTGCCCTTGTCTCAAGGAGATTTTTTGTTATAGGTGCCTGACCTCAGAAGGGCTGGGGCAGGGAGTGCAAAATGCTGGTGTGTTTTTCACATAAGAAAACCCAGGAATGATGGAGAGAGCAGGGAAATGGGTGGTGCCCAGAGCTTTGGAGTGTGTGAAATGGTCTGATGGTGAGCAATGTTAACTTAAAAATTGAGGAAGGCACAAGGCTTTGCCATCTGCCTCCAAGAAATAGGGAATATCCCACAAAGTTAAAATAACAGAAAAGATTATTCATTCTAAGTTTATAGAGATGAAATAGAGTTACTTTATGACTAAGACTTGGTAGTAAAAGTACATATATAAGGCAGCTGATAATGTTGGTTATGTGGAGTAATATTTGCAGTAGGAATCAGGGGATTTCAGTGCTTAGTTCTGCCATTGATTCACTCTCAGACTTTGTCAGCACAGTGTCTTCATTTCTACTGTGATAAAAGATGGCTGATAAATGTGCTCCTAAAGATCTAGTGGATTTTGAAAGATTTTGTGGCTGTAAAATTTGCAGATGATCCCAGTGGTATGATTATTTGCAGCCATATTTTTAATTTTTCTTTTCTCTTCATAAGGAATTTTAGTTCTTCCTTTGAAAGTTAATTTATATTAGTAGGAAATGTTTCATGATACACCCATAGGAAATGTTTATTTACTTCTCATGGTTTTCCATGGTTTGGAACCCCCAAACTGTTGTGTCTCGTGTGCTGATGAGCTTGTTTCACTCATGGTCAGCCACTGAATCATTCATGTCAGCCCTTGTGTTTATGTAACACCACTGCACACAGGGCTGAAGCTGAGTCCTGAAGCAGCTCTGCAGCAGTTTTTGTATGGGTTGCTCTTGGGATTTTTCAAGGGTTTGACTCCACTGGCATGAATGATTGTTGGGATGAGCAGAGGTGCCAGCAGCGAGCGTGGAGCAGCCGTGCATTCCCCAGGCACTTGTTCCACCAGCTGGGACTGCCAGCCTGCCCTGCCCCTTGTCCTGGAACAGCCTCAAAGGTTTCATTCAAAAGGAGAAACTCGGAATTGTGTGAAGGCTGTGGAGGAGGAGGAACAAAGACCCTGCTCAGACAGCCTGGGCAGGCAGGCAGGAGTCCCTGAGAGGGGCTGGATCTGTGGACAAAGGGTTAAAGTGGGATTGAGAGCCCTGGCAGGGCAGAGCTCGCTCTGTGCTCGGGGGGCCTCTGCAGAGCTGAGATAATGGAGTTTCCCTGTGCTCACCCAGGGATGCTGTGCTCCAGGAGGAGGCTGAGCTCTCTCAGAGGGAAGCTGCTGCTCTCTGCACCTCGAAGGGTGCACACACGGCGCTCTCCACCAGTTCCACCAGTTCCAGAATGGAACCACCAGTGCCACCCACCCCACACACATGGCACTGGGTGCACCTTGGATCAGTAATCACATTTATGGGATGGGAGTATCACCAGGTTTCTTTTTTCTTGAGGACAGAGATTTTGATTAATTTTTTCCTTCTCTTCAGGGTTAGCACTTTTCCTTATATATATTTCAAGGTAGGGAAATTGCTCACTTGACAGCTGTGGATAAAACATGAAATTTTAGATAATGCTTTAAATTCACCAGAGACAAACCTGCTTCAAGGTAATTTAGAAATTAAACTAAATTCAAATATTGTCTTTTGGCACCTACCTGTAATTAGAAAACTTTCTTGAAGAGGAAGGAGATGGCTGGTACACAAATTATTTTGCAGCTAAAAATAAGACGGTTTAGAGATTGGATATCATCAGGTGAATCACATGTTGAACAAGCTTTCTTCATTTTGTATTTAAGTTTTTCCCTGCTCCCCAGCTTGGCTAGTTTCAAGCCTGCTATGTACAAGTTAATGGGGAGAGAGGCAGAGTATGAGATTTTGCAATTTCTTTGGTGTAAATTTGATTTCAAAATTCTGTCTTCTCCCATTTCTCTTTTCTCTCTCTCTTATGGGATCACAGATTGGTTTGGGTTGAAAGGGACCTTAAAGCTGATTTTATTCCAACCCCTGCCATGGCCAGGGACACCTTCCACTATATCAGGTTGCTCTAAGCCCCAAAATCCAAACTCATCTCCTCAGGGCTGCTCTCAACACATTCTCTGCCTTCTATCTTTCTTTCTGATGCCTGAAAGGAGCAAAAATAGCCCTTTGAGAAAAAGTGGGGTTTTTTTATGTTTTGGGAAATGCTATTTCAGAGCCACTTTATTTTTCTTCCCTTGGATTTGATCCCTGTGGTTCCATCAGCCCACAATGCTCATGTGGAGAGCAGGGAAATGCTGAGTGAGGCTGTTCTCAGCTCACTCCCAAGGCTCAGAGCTCTGCCCTGCCCTGCTGAGCATCTGAGCATTGCCCTGCCTGGCTCTCCCCTCTCCTCCAGCCTTTCCCTTCCAGTGTGTCCAATTCAGTGCACAGCATTCCTCTCTGCCTTCCTGCCTTTCACTGCTCTGCCAGCTGCTTTATTTAAGCAGTTCCTCACCTGCCACTGGCTGCAGAGGCAGCATCTTTAGGAATGGGTGGGGAGGTCACTGGAAATGTTTGTTTTTTGTCACAAGCCTCGTAGCTGCTTTGGGGCTGGTGAACAAGGGCTGTGCTGCCAAGCAAAGGCCACTGGCTTTCCCAGCTTTACTGTTCTGATAACAATTCTGAGCACTGAGAGATCATTCATTCAAGCACATAAATCAGAAAAGAAAAGAAACAAAATTATCCTTTGCAAGTAGCAGTGTGCTGTAACACGCCTCTAACAGATTGCACCTTTATTCAATTTCTTTGTAAGGGCCGTGTGTCAAAAGGCTTTTTCCCTGGACCTGCTAAAATGTTAAATGGAAGGACAGCAGATTTCCTCTACCTTTTACCTTGAAGCAGTAAACATTGTTGCTGGGAGGTGACATCACTCAAAAACTGCCAAATCCAGATATGGCAGGATCCAGGGCAACCTGTACCCAGTAGGTTTCTAATTCTGACCTGTAATTGCAGTCATTTTCAGAAACTCTCTGCTTTCCAGCTGAGTTTCCCTTATTCCACAGTAATGGAGAGGTAAAGCTGCAGCTGTGTTGCAGCTGAAGGACATGAGAGAAATGTGTGGGTAAATATCCATCCTGGGGAAGTAAGGATTTGTAACATTTGGGTGGTTTTCAAGTGGGAAGAGCAGTGTTGCTCCATAGGACATGCAGCAGCTCACGTGTCCTCCTCGTTAAGTGACTTGGCACGTGCCAGTCTAAATGAGAATCCTGAGCAACTGCTCATTACTGGGCAAAAAATAACACTGAATTATTTGCTCCCAAATACCATCCTCTTCTCACTAAAACTATTTTGCAAGATTGCAGTAGTTTTGAAGGAGACAAACACTTTGGAAAGCAAGTTATTGGGGTTTTCAATTTTGAGAGGAAATATTACATTTGTTTCAAAAGTAAAATGAAGGTAAAGATGACATTAAACTCAAAAGGACATGAAACAAATCCCCTCCCCATACGTGGATTGAAAGATATATAGTCTCCCTAAAGTTTTTCAAGATTGTTATTTCAGAAAGTTAATCTTAAAATCAGGTTTTGATAATAATAATAGTAATGGGGCACAAGCATTCAGTTTTAGGGATGGTCATTGGGAGCAGATTGCAAATATGATGTGGAGGAAAAAAAGACAATATAAACATTTTGGCACATGCAACTAGACAGCAAAAGTGTTGAAAATAAAGATAGCAAGTCATATCTGCTCCCTGTAAGGGCTGAAATAATAGGAATGTATACTTTAAATGTGTTGTGATTAGACCTGTAGGCAGCCTGGTGCACTCTATGCAGGGTAACATTTTACTCAAAGATCTAAAATACTTCAAACCTCATGCTGCCAAATGTTTCTCCATCACCACTTTAATGCATCCTTGGTCACCGAGTATTGCTGCTGATGTTGCAGTGTGAAACACTCCTTGAAAATTATTTTAATCTCTTTTTATTAAGCTTTTTACCTTCCTTGCCAATACACAGGACCTACCATGAGCAGTTCTTTTTTGTTTGTGTTTACAAAGTAGTTTATTTTCTCTGAATGCTGTGAAATGGAATTTTTTAATGTCATGCCGTGATAGATAAGCCTTTTAATATTTTAGCAGAAATTAGTCCAATAAACTAATTACTTTGTCTAATGTGTGGTATCTGGACTGAGATCACAGGTAAAAGAGCTGTGTGGTGCAAACACCAGGGTTTGAGCATTTCTTTATTTTTGTAGCACAGCCCTCAGCTGTCAGTGCAGTTTTTTGTATTTTGCCTTAATAAAAAGTCTTTATTTCATCATCTCAACAGTTTTGCCCTCGGAAAACAGAGCTTTGCCTACTGTGTTGAACGGAGGACCTGGAGGACAAATTTAATATACAGGCATCACTAACTCCATGAGTTACCTGCAGACTACATGGGCAGCTTTATGAAGGTAAGGAGACAGCAGGCATCAGTGTGTGGTGATGTCTTTGTTGTTCTTGTATGATGCACTGGGGGAGCATTAATGAAGATAATGTAATTTGTTCTTTATACACTGGAGTGAAGAGTGAGGGGGACACCTGGACCATGCAGCTTTTTTCCAGATGTCAGCTGCAGAGGAGTTTCCAGGGGCATCACCCTCAGGAAGCAATCTGAATGCTGGGGACTTTGAAGCCAGGAAAGAGGACTTTGGGCCAGGAAAGAGGACTTTGGGCCAGGAAAGAGGACTTTGGGCCAGGAAAGAGGACTTTGGGCCAGGAAAGAGGAATTTGAAGCCAGGAAAGAGGAATTTGAAGTCAGGAAAGAGGACTTTGGGCCAGGAAAGAGGACTGTGGGAGGCCAGGCTTGTGGTGCTGCTGGCACACCAGTGGATGCCTCTGCAAGGTGTGGTTTTGCTGGGGCAGGGGTTGGAGGTCAGTGCTGCTGCTTCTGGGGTTTGGTTTCTAGCACAAGTAGCAATGGTTGCATTTGGCTTGCTGGTAGTGCAGAAGGTCTAGAAAAGGGCTATAAAATACCGTTTTTTCCCTTTTTTTTTTTTTTTTTCATGTTCCTTGGCTCCTTATCTTCTTTAGTGTGAAGGTTTGGGGCTTAAAGGAAGGAAAAGTGATCACAGACATGAAAGTCAGCTCTAGTGAGAGAGGAAGTGATAACACCCAATACTCTGCTGTATTGCTCTGTATCATGCAGTCAGTTTTTCAGGTTTTTTATCTCTCCTTTGGATTAAGAGGCTCTGAGGCACAGGAAGGCTCGATGTATTTGCTGCTGCAGTGTGTTGGGTAAAGGAGCTCCTGAAGAGTGAGCAGGCACACGTCAGCTCGCCCTCCTTCAGCTGATACAGATTAAAAAGGAGGCAAAGCCCAAGAGCAGGAGCATCAGCTGTGCAGACACCTAGGGGTTGTGAGCAGCTCAGGGAACCTCTTAACATCCTTACACAAATTGTCCAAATGTCTTGGCCTGTCATTTGCCATCACATTGCTGAAGATGCTGTCCTCACTTATCACCAGACAAGGTGCAGATCTGGGGAGGGCAGAGCCATCCTGCAGCCTCAGAGCAGATCCTGCCAGCAGCTACCAACCACCCCACTGCAAACATGCCTCAGCAGCTCTCATGGAGTCAAAACAAGCAACCAGAGCTGCCTTTGGAGGGAATGCTCTGTCCAGGGCTTGTCTAGATTAGGGGTTCTGACTGCTCTCTGTAATCCAAGCATTTAAAAAATGTATTGGGAATTGTGGATGTGTTTGCAAGTGATGTGATTAGTGCTGCTAGAACAGGTGTGTTATTTACAGCTTGTGGGTTTAGGAAACATTCTTTTTGGTGGTTTACTCCTGAAGGTTAACTGAGGCAGCTGCAGGTAACTTGGATTTTAGGCAAGTTTCTGAAGCTGTCACCAGAGGCTGCTCCCTTCCAGCATGACTCCAGAACTGCCTGGGCTTTACTTTTTCTGGCAAGGGAGGGTTTAAGCTGCTTGCTTGTCATGTTCATCTGTGCTAGAGGGAGCTGGACCATCCACCCCCTGCACAAACAGAAGAAAATAGGTCCTGTTCCACTCACAGGTCATATTTGTCTGAGAGTTTGTTGCGCCTTTCAGTCATTTTTAATTTATACACTGTCTTCACACATACTGCATTTTTTTGATTTGTTGTATAGGAAATTACTGCAAGCTGGTTTTTCAGTTTTCCTTCTAATACCTACACAAAAGTCAATTAAAACTGATGTCAATTAGCTGTGAATGACTTTTGAGAACCCTATTAAACAAAAAATATGAGCAGATGAGAACTATTTAAAATATGGGAGTATGTCAGTTTTAATATCCATTATGTTGCTGTATTTCCAAGCCATAAAAGTGACAAGAATGGCACGCACTGTGTAAAAGAAATTTGTTATGGTCACTTAAAAAAATGTTTTTATTATTATTAACTACTGGAAAGTCAGATATGGATAGTAAATATTCTTTGATATGGAGTACAGATGTTCATGAACTGACACTTCAAATTTCCCAATTTAAAATATTTGTTCCTGTTAATAAGAATTTTGCTGCTGCTCTGAAGTCCTTAAAGTATTTTTAAATTCTGCAGAGGTTTGTGTAGCTGTTGCTACCTCATGCTTGCTCTGTGAAAAGGTACAAATTGTGCAAAAACTGAATGTTGTGTTCAGAACATTTGCTGAGTGAGTGAGGGGGTAGAAGTTAGCCTGAGTCATCATATTAAGCCATTCCACAGGTTCAGCTAACCAGCACTGGTCAACAAAATGTGTCCAGGGCAGACAACAAGAAAAATACATGAGTAAAAAGTGACCTTTTAAGTTACCTCCCCAGTCATCTGTGACTTACAAATTTTTGGATACTTGTAGTTGTTAACCCTGAATGAGATTTTTTTTTCACCCTCTGAATATATGAATATACTTAAGTCTTGAATCCATGTAAAATTTCAACACCAACAGAATCTCGTGGGAATAAATTTCAGTAGCTCTTTATAATGAAATGTATCTTTTAAATGGTCTGATCATAGGTTAAATAGCTTTGTTCTTTTGAATTTCAAATTTGCATCTGACAATGGTGTTCTATTAACCAACTCCAGTTGCTTAATTTATTACAGAAAATGTCTCAACTGTGGTCCTGATTTTTAAACATGAGTTTATCCCTCAGCCATGGTTTTTGTGGGTGTTTTTTAAATTATTTTCTCTCTTCCATCTTATTCTTGCAGATTAGAAATCAGCTTGAAAGTGGGCAAACCTCAGTCAGGGTTTCTGGATTTACTGGGTGGAAATGGCAGGAGCTGAGAAGCACCTTCAGAGCAGGTTGTACACGGCAACAGCAGTGCAGGAACACATAAAAAAGACATAATAGATGAACTGCAGAGCAAACTGAATTAGATACACTTAGAGCAGTGTAATGAACTGGTGCCTTTAGTAATTAGCCAGGGCTGAAGTGATCTACTGTGGATTATATTCTTTGACTCTCTAATAATCTAAGTCACATTTCCCCTGGTTGACATTTAGCAAAGGCCTCAATTTTCTGGTGTTTCATAGCTCACTTTTGAATGCTCAAAACCTGGATGTTAATGTTGAGAGCTTCAGTTTAAATTGTCCTTTCTGCAATTTTGTACGCTTCTAACTTTATTACAATTCTGTCCTTTAAGTCAGATACATCAGATGTTATTGCAGACATATTAGAGTATAAAACTTGTCTGGACTCAAAAATGGTAATAAAATTGAGATCCTTTTCCATGGAACTGGCTCTTTATAGACCTGTTTTCCCAATGGAATATCCACCAGCTTCTTCATTAGTGTCCAGGCCTATTTGAGCCATGTGGTGCTGGATGTATTCTGGTTCCAGGCTGCAAATGTAGAGCATAGGTGCAGCCAAAGGGGTGATCTCAGTGCTGCTGTGACATCCTGCTTGACATCCCCAAAATCTCTTTCAGACCTCACTCTTTTTTTTTACTGTTTTTGGTTGGTTGATTGATTTTGTTGGTCTCCTTTTTCTTAACATTTTAATTCTTTTTTTAATCAGAAAATATTGTTCAGTGTGCGTACTTTTATATTACTGCAAACTTCAAAAGATAAATAATGCAGCTTTAAGTAATTTAAAATGACAAAAACATATAAAGGTTGAAATGTGCGTCTAAGTTCTCAGTGTTTGATGCTTCCCTGTGAAGAATTGAGGAACCTTGAATTTTGGAGTATTTTCTGAAAGTTTTATTTATTACTTTGAGGCCTGTAGCCATATCTTCATATGGGAACTGATATTCTTGTCAATTTGTTGCCTTTGAGAGTGGAAGCTTCAAGTGAAGAAGTTCAAGTATCCTGATGGTCGTGTCAGTGTGTTCATGTTTCATGTTAAGGGATCCTGACTGAGAAATTCAAACATTACTGGAAGTAATGAGCAATGCCATGGAGTTAGTTAAATGTGTTTACAGATTTCTATTTGTCTCTTTTAGGACATCTTTGGAATCATCATCTCATAAGTCTCAGGCTGGTGTATGTCAGGTGTTGGCATCAGGATTAGGACTTGAGCAGTCAACAGCTTTTTTTTATTTTCATCTGAGTCAAAATGTGTGTATGTTGATAGTATTTACCAGCACTTATTTGCATAGGGAAAAAGGCTTTAAATGCTGCTGCTTATCTGGTCTTTAGCCCCATAGCATTTGTAGCAAAGATGCTGTTAGCTGAGTTGTGTTATTTAATCTGGTGTTCAAAAGAAAATGTCAACCAGACCAGCTCTGAAAATTAAACTATTCCAATGCCTTTAGGACTTCTTTCTTCCATTGGCTTCAAATGAAAATAAACATAGAGATTTTTCTATTCTTTATGGAAATCCATCTGTTCCTGTTTCTCTTTCTGTGTGATTTTGAACTATTGCATCTGCTTTGCCTTGCTCCTTTCCAGTATCTGTCATTGCTCTTGTTTCCTGTTGCATTTCATTTCTTCCTCTCTTCTTTTAATATTTAAATCACTCAAACCACCCGAGTTTTTAATGATCTAATTTTTCAGATCAACCAAATACCTAACACTGTTGGGATTTCCTGTCATTTTGCCTGACAACATTCCTCTTCTTGGCACCCATTCAGTTACTTGTAATACACCCACAGCACTTGAAACAAAGGTTACATTGCTTCCCTGCGGTCCCTGCTCAGCCTTTGGTACCTTGGCAGGATTCACAATTAGCAGTAAATACATTTCTGGTTGCAACTTCTCAAATTTAGCTCCTGGAACACCACCTGGAGGATTGTGTTACGTTTGAATTTGCCAGTTATTAGAGAGGCAACTGTTAGAGCTGCTCTGGGTTTTCCCTTCCATTTGTACAGCTGATTGACTCTCTTATACTGAGCTCTCTCACAAACAAAGCTGGGACAACTCTTGGTTGTCTGTGTTAGTTGAAGGTATGGATTGTTCCATATAAAGGAAATAGCACTGTTAATCCAAGCCCTGTGTGAGCTCCTGTGAAAGAGCCTGAGAGGGGGACTGAGCAGGGAGGGGCATATGGAAAATTGACTGGAGAGCCTATGGACACCTTGAAGTTAGTGTCAGCCTAAAACAGCCCCAGCAGGTCCTGTGCTGGAGGTTATGGGGCTGTCTGGGGCAGCAGAGTTACCTGAGCCCAGCCAAAACACCTGAGGGTACTTGAGTTAGTTTGGGCTGCAGCAGTGAACATGGCCTTATGATGCTCTCAAAAGAGAGAATAGCAGGGAATTGAGGGAGACAGGTGAATATCCCATCTCACAGGCCTTTTAAAAATGCCAGGTTTGGCAATAGCAAAGCTGTGCCTTCTGCAGGAAAGAAAAGGGCTGGGTGGCTCCTGTAGCTCGTGGCCATGCTGCCAAGGGCTCGGGCTGGAGAAAGCAGCTTTGGGCTGCCCAAAGTCATAAAAACCAACACTTCAGTCAGGTGGGCTGCTCCAGCTCCATGCTCAAACACATTCCCCATCATGGCATAAACATGGCACAAGTCAAATGTTTGCTTCTGATGTCTCAGCACAGCTGAGTAGGTTCCTGTGCGTGGTGCTTGCGTGTGGTGGAGCTGTACAGCACGTGGCTGACTTGCTCAGAAATATATTTCAAGAGCTTTAAAATTCTTGACTCGCTCCTATGATTTCTGGACATGAGGTGCATAACATGTTATTATTCCACTTGCAGATTTCTAGTGTCATACAGGACTATTCAAATTTTGTTTGATTTGCTGCGTCTGGAAAATGACACATTGGAACTTACACTTGGCTTTAATTGCTTCAAGTGGAAGAGGCTGTTAAGGCAACACTTTTCAAACCCAGCCTTTGCTGGAGCAGAGTGTTTTATTCCATTCCCATCACAAGTACCTGAGCAGGAGACAGGCCTCTCCTCCTCTGGAGCATTATTGTAGAGGCATGTAAGAGAGAGTAGGGGTTTTATGAGCCTCCTGCTCAGCACTAGATAATTTAAAATCCAGAAAAAATGACCGCTCTGAAATTTTGTGAAAAGAATGTAAGAGAAGTACAAGAACAAAGTGAACCTTTAAAGCATGAATGAACATTGCCAATAGGTGAACAGTCCTGGAAGCCTCTTCCCTTTTGCTGTTCAGCTGTTTCAAATGCAAGCAATCACGATGCAGTCCTCTCTGTTCTGCAGCCAGGACATACCTGCTAACCCAAACAGCAATCTGGGGCTCTTAGAAAGCTGTTTTGAGGCTGTAAGGGGGGAATTTCATCTGAAAACAAACTCATGTTTATTAATGAGAACAAGGTATTTTTTCCTCCTGTTTGAAGGATGATTGATATCAGAGAGATTGTTTGTGACCATGATGTACTGCTCTGGCTCCTGGCTCGCTGCTGACTCCTCTGACATTTGCCTTGCATTCACACAGCTCAGCACTGGGGATAGCCCAGATCCCCTACCAAATACCTCCAGTGAGAAATGCCCCATGAAGGAAAAACAACAGCAAAAAATATCTTATTGGTGCTTTAGAATGCCAGCTGTTGAGAGACTTCTTGTTTTAAAAAGTTTGAATTATGTTGTAATGGTTTAAGTTTTACACCAACTTCAAGGTGAAAGTTTCCTGTTTGATGTGGCTGCTCCCATCTCTCATGGCACTGCTGTTAATATGTAGCTGTTGACTTTCAGTGAAAAAATAAGTTTTGCATACATCTCCTCTACCTTAAAATGTAGTGTCATCATAATCCCCTTTTGCTTGGCAAAAGTTAGAATTTCAGTTACCTAGGGTTAAAATATTGTTGGAAGAATTTTTAGAATAAAGCAAAAGTGAAGATGGTCATTCATCCAGAACTCCAGCCTGGCTCCAAATGAGCCATTCTTTATCTCTGTGTAGTTCAGATCACTTTCCTCCCTTTCCCCTTGTTTAGTTTTGTGTGCTTTCATCTGAGACTGAAATAAAAAGACCTAAATTCTGAAAAGATACATGTAGAGCTTTTTCAGAGACTCAATAGAACTGGAATAGTTAGGAGTATGTTTTGGGCACTTATCCAAGCCCAAACAAATCTCTACTTATTCTGAGGAACAAGAACTGAATTGCTATTACAGAAACTGCTTTCACAGGTGAAAAAGAAAACAGCCAGCGAGTGAGATAGGCAGAGTAAAACAATTCTGCTTTTCCCAGCTGAATAACAAATACCTTTTTTCAGCCTCCACTTTTTTTTTTCCTTTCCACTTCACCTGTAAAAGCTGTGGGTTTGGGAGCAATATACTTTTTAACTCAGCTTAGGGAAAAAAATAGTTAAAAAATATCAGATCATGCAGGACAATCCACACAGCAGTGGGGCAGAGAATGGCAGAGAATGGAGCTTAATTTGTTCAAGGCAATTCAAGAAGCCAGTTCCTGATCTGGAAACTTGGTGCATTTTTTTGTATGCAGAAGTAACCTGACATGTTTCTTTACCCCAAGTCTGTATATTCTGTACAATCATGTACTCTAGGAGTGAATGACTTTTGGTGTGCACACGCTTTCCATAATTCATTCAGAATTCTCTGATCTCATTAATATTCTACTTTAAACACCATGAACTTGGTCAAAGTAAGTTGTTTCAAATATTTAAATACAAATGTAGAGAAAATAGTTGGCAGTTGTTACCACCCTTCCCCTTTTGTTATTGATGACTCTTTTAAACTCATCCAGTCTCTTCAGGGAGCATTTCCTCATCTCGGTAGAAACACCCTGGCCCTGCCTGACTGGAACAGTTTTGTAATTTTTGTCAGGAGAGAAATTCCTGTCTTTGTGACAAGCAAAACCACATCTAGAAAACCTCCAGGAGACATTTCTGTTTAAAAGCTGTTTGCTGTCACTATGGAAAGGTGCAGGGAATCGATGTGTGTGGTGGTCATTGCCCCCAGTGTACTCTCCCCTTCTCAGGAGAGGCTCTTCCCTGTGAGCTGGTACCTGAGCAGGGGGGAAAGCAGGATCCCTCCTTCTTTGGCCTCAAATGTGCATGTTTTTGTGTAAGTACAACACACTGCACCTTTAGTCTGTAGCTTTAAATTTGCCATGTTAATGCTAAAGACATAATCATGAGGTTTTCACTTTGTGAGAGGGGAAAATTGTTTCAGATTTATTTCCACCGCCACTGGCTCCTCTATATGGACACTCAGACTGTGCAGGAGGAAAAAAACCTCACCATAGTCAGTCTGCTGCTGATGGTTAAAGAGGCTTGGAAACATCATAAAGGTCAAAAATATTGTAGCTATAAATGGAAGTGTTTAAAGTTGGAGAGCGATTTATGGAAGAGGGCAGCATGAATTGGCACTGGAACCATTCTTTTCCATTATTTCTCTAAATGACTCTTTTAGTAGTGTTGAAATCAAGATAATCAAGTTTGAAAATTAATGGGAAGGAACAGCAAATAATTAGGAACAATGCTATCAAGTAGGTAACTGCTCTGACTACTGGCATACCTGATTCTGTAGCTGCAGTGGATGTGAGTGTAGAATGAAAGTAGATTATCTTCCATTCAACTCCCCCCATCACCCTCCTTCCCCAAACTGTTAAAGTGTTGGCTTTTTGCTTTGTTTTATTTATTTTATTATGAATGAGTGACAGTTAGAGAAGAAAGCAAAGACTTATGGTGATTTGTTTTTTTATGAAACTTGTGGTGTTAGGTTTTCCTTGTGGCCTGGATGTAACCAGCTCTCAATGCTGTGTAGCCCCTCCCTGTTTCAGAGAATCCTGAGGGTCAGGTGCTCATTCTTAATGGACTATCAAATTAATATGACTTTTTAGAACAGTTGTCGTCTTCTTTTTTTATTGTCCTTATGATTATTCTTTTTTTTTCCTTTGGGAAAAAAGTCACTGATGCAAGAAACTTTGGGAAGTTGTTTGGGGTTTAAAGCTTTGTAGTCTTGAATGCATGTTCCACACTGGATCAAGTGCCCTATGCCTGTGAACCATGAGACAAACCTGTTTTTTTTCACTCATTTTTTCCATTTTTTAAGTGCTGTACCTATCTTGGGCAGCTGTCTTTGATTGTGCTGCCATTTTTTAACTTTGTTAGAAGCACTCTCACTCCAATTGGATTATCAGTGTAAATGGCAACCGGCTGGGAGATCTTTTCAGCCTTTTGAATGCTTGGAAAGGAAATCTTTCATGGCTCTTTGTATCCCACACAGCACACAAACTGTAGTGCAGCCTGCTGCAAGTTGTGTGTGATATTGGCCTGTGATCTAAATTGGCTTAGGAATGCAGTGAGGATCCACAGGCGGTGCAGGGGCTCGGAGAGAAAACCTCCATCCCTGTGCATTGTGCTGTGGCTGCAGTGCAGCATCTCCAGCAGGCTCTGCCACCCTTGCTGGGGACACAGAAAAGTGACAGCCACACTTATTTCCACAGCACAAACCAGGGACACACATGAATGCAGCAGAGCTAGACTGAACTTGCAGCAAATTCTGGATCTGTGTCTTCCCATCTTAACTCCAAATAACTTAATATTTTTTTTATGCTGATGATGCCGTTTTCTTTATCACCATAAATCATTGTTTTATGCTGATGACACTGTATTTCTCTATCACCATTAATCATCTATAATGCTTGAGAAGGAAATGTTAATGAAGAATACAATTTATTAAATGTCACCCAGTGGGTGGGGTAAAAGGTGGATTAACTGCAAACCTTATTATAAACAGGGCCAAAATAAAGTAATGACCCAAACAGACTTGTGGATGGGGTGTGGGAGGTTCTGGAAGAGGTGAGCAGCACATGGTCAGTGCCTGGGACAGCGAGAAGGGCTCTGCAGAGCAGGACAGCACCTGGGGAAGGCTGGGACAGCCCAGCAGGGTGGGAAGGAATTGCTCTGGAAAACCAGAGGGTTCCCTTGCTGTGTGCAGTCAGAAAGTGCCAGATTCCCACCTGGCTCTGCTCTGCTGCTCCTTGGGAAGCCGTGGCAGAAACAGGACCTGAAATTGAACTCTCCTCCCGCTAAGGCTCCCCTGCTCTTTGGGAGCACAGAACACCCTCTGATATTTCCCATGTCTGATCACAGAATAACCATCTCCTGCAGATCAGGGAGAGGGACTTGAATGGCAGAAAGGCTGACAAAACAAATGCCTCAAGCCATAACTATTACTTGGAGAATGTTTCAAACCTTAATTCAGCTCAATCTTTGATTGGCTAGTTTGTCTCTGCCATAAACTTTAAAGACCATGTTAGTTACCTGTCATTTTAGGGATTGTTTCTATACCCTGTCCACTTGTAGGCTGCCTGTGTCCCAGAAGGCACAGATTTCTTTTTAGATTTTAATTTTTAATTTTTGCCACATTTTGATTATGGCGTTATTATATGGGGTCAGTGCTCAGTCAACTGTTAAATAAATTGCAAATTCTACAAAACACAGCCAGCAGAGTCATTACTAACTGTAATGCTGAAACTTCAAGCAAAATTACATCTGGCTACAATGCTATTCAGATGCATAAATTATACAGCCTCTGATTATCTTAAGGAAAATTCAGCTATTAAACTTATTTTATGGGCACAAAACAAGGGGAACTGCCAAAAGGAATCTGTGCATCCTAAAAGTCATGAGAAGAAAAATAATTGGCAAACCTTTTCCGCCTGCAGTTTTATGGAATGTTCTCTCTCCCTCCTGATGTTCAATCAGCCTCCACCACTGGCACAGATGAAATCACACGGTGTCAGCACTGGTGGGGGAACACAGCCCGTGTAGCTTTGGAACAGCAGGTGGGTCAAACATTTCAAATCTGACCCCAAACTTCCCCCATCTTTGCATGGGGACCTAGGGGGGTGAATCTCCAGGGGAGAAAATTGCAATTCATCGTGGAAAAAAACAAGGATGCTTGATAGTGGGGGGTTGAGTGTGCTCCTGAAAGCTTTCCAGCTGCCCTGGAGCACGAGAGGGGTCAGCCCTCTTCATGTGCCAGCAGGTCACTGTCACCTCACTCGTGTCTGAGATGGGCAAGGATGAAGAACAGAGCCTGGAGGGGCTGATGGCACAACAACCCAAAAGGCAGTAGATCACAAACCACAGCTGGGCCAGAAACCCCTCAGACTCAGGGCAAGGGCTTATTGCTTCCTTCCTTGTTCTCCCACACCCAGTTTTATTTCAGTATTGCCAGTGTTAAATTCAGAGTTACCTTTGAAGGATAGAGAGTACATTGCTTAAAACAGTCCTGTCACCAGATTTCCTGAGTTGCTTCAATGTATTTTAAACCATTCTTATATTTGACAAGTAATTGCCAAAATAGGTTATATGCCACTGACCTTTATCAAAGTCTGATTTTTTCCAAGCCTTGTCTCACAGTTCCATCCTGTAAAGACATTCAGGGAAGATAATTGCTCCCTAAACTAATTGCCTTCTCTGCTGTTCTTTTCTGGACTTCTGCAAGACAGAGGAAATTTTGCTATTATTTGTTCTTTGAACAGGTCTGAGCTCCTCAGACTGAAGATAAGAGAAGGTACCCCAGTTCTGTTTTCATTTCCTTCCTTCTTATAACAAGAATTATGATTCAGAAGCATTGCTGCTTTCTTTCTGGAATACTTCTATGCAGAATTTGTATAGGAAATGATAATTTTTCAGTGCAGTATGTGGTGTTATATCAAATATAAACATGGCTAACAGGAGTAGTGGATAATGCCTATGAGTATGTGAGGAAGTATTTCTGTTCCTAACATTATGGAGCCTGAATCTGGCTTTTCCTCCCTGATTAATCATAACTATTCAGTATTTCAACATATATTGATCTTTTAGACAAGAGGAAGGGAAGATTAATCTTGTTTTAATAAAGCTCTTCTGTTTAATTCAGCTCTCTGATAAGTTGTGAGTGATACACTTGGTGGCTGGCACAGTTTTAGCCAAGCCACGAGCTGCTCCTTGGCTGAGGGATATTGATAGCTGCTAAATACCAACAAAATTATTAATGGCACTGAAGCACACCAGGGTTTCATGTAAATGGTTGGTGTCAGGACAGAGATAATCCCCGTGGGGCTGCAAAAGGAGGTGATTTTCTAACACTTTAACACTGCACTTGGAGGAGGCTCTGTCCCTGCTGTGAGTGTGGTTCTGAGTGTGCAGTGTGGCTGTGGTAGGAAAAAGAAAACATGATTTTCTGAAAATAGCAATACACTGAAGAAAAAGATATAGAAGAGAACTATCCATTCTTGACAGAGAATGTCCCATGTATGAACAGATGAAAACAAAAATAAGTAGGACCACACCTTTTAAGTGCACAATTCCTCAGCCACTTCACCTCGCTCTTTGTGGGGGTTCCTTCACTCCCTTTGAAAGATATTCAGTATACTGCATTTCTTCTGAGCTTTATTTCCTCCTTTTCCAGTATTAAGCTGAAATTATTCCACAAAGATAGCTCCTGACCTAGTGTTTTATACTACTATATCTGACAGCCTTTCCACTTGGAGATTTTGAAATTAGTAGAGTTACACTGCAGACTTGCACTGTGTGGGTGAGAATGTGAATTGCAATCTTTTAGGAAAAAAAGAAACATTTTGAAATTAGGAAGCTATTTAGAAGCACAAATATGTTGGGGTTTTTTTAAATATAGTTAAACATAGTTAAAATGCATAAACATCTTCTGTGTATTTCCTGTAGTTTCCTATCTTTGGGTTTGTGACCTTTAACAGAAGTTTGAGAGGAAATTAAAAAAAAACATTTCTCTCAATTGAGTGATTAAAAAAATCCAAACAACTATTGCAAATTCTCTAAGCAGTGGATTATAAATCCAATTTTTTACTCCCCCTTCTGGTTGTGGTTTTAAGAAATTCACACGCATGGGAAGCAGGACTAAGATTGTCAATTTGTTATTTGAAAATATTTTAACATCTATTTCTAGCTGTGAAATGTGTCAGCTAGGGAGCATATAATTTCTTCTATTAAGATGCTGAGTGTATATAATTTAAAATAACAATGCAAGCAGATATGCCAGTGTTGTGGTGTTTTTCATTTCTAACAGGTCTCTTAAAAAGAGAACAATTTCTGTTTGGTTGGGATTGCAATCTGATAGTCCTCCTCACAGTGGTTTATTACTTACATGCTCCTGCCCAGACCAATGTGTTTTCTGAAGACACCAAGTGTGGGTCAGACAAATAAAGTCACAGGGCCAGCACACTAAAGGCTTATTAGCAATGTCAGGTCACTAAACAATGCGATCAGAAATGGGTTTTTTGTAAAATGCCACTTTCACAAGAAATGCATAAAATTCCCCCGGTGTAGCATGAGATGCAAGAGCCTAAAATAACCAGGTTTTGTAAAGCAAATTAAGGCTCCCATCTGCATAGGCAGAGATGGATTTCAGGATGAAGCCTTGGCAGTACAACAATTTTTAATTTTTCCTGGGGGGGGCTGTGGATTTGTCCATCCTGGCTGCGGACATTGATTTCTTTAGAGCTGTTCTGCCTGTGTGAGCGCTCCCACGTCCTTGCAGGTGTGGGAATGACTTGGACACAGCTGTGCCAGCTGTGGCTCAGGCCCTGGGAAGCCTCATTTATTGGGGACTTAGATGATTAAAAGTGTGCTGTTTCATCCATTAGGGAAGCTGCAGTCAGTCTGGGAGTGCCAGCGATGCTGAGGAGTTTATATGTTCTGAGAGCCCAATAAACATCTTCTACTGCACTTACAGAGTGCAGCAGTTTTAGATGCTTGCTTGCTTTCCCAGATTTTGTTGCCTTTCTAATTAAATCAGACTTGGGGATTTGAAATTGAATTGGTGTGAAATACACAATAAAAGTCTCTAAGTAGTTTAAGACTGGCAAGGCCTGGGCATGGATTTAACTAGCATGGGAAGTCAGAGGAGCCTGACTACACGACTCTGCAAACAGTTCTAGTGCTGTTCTCTATCACTTTTTATTCTGTAAATGACTTTTGTTCTGAAGTGAGATATGACTTCCCTTCCTGTAGTGCTGCATGAAATGAGATGACAGCAGCATCACATCCTCAAATTTAACTACCATCATCAGCATTGAGAAGGAAAAATTGCATGGCCCATAAAGGCATCCTAAAGCTGGTTGCTTTAGGACAAAAGATGACAGTTGGAAAGTGAACTGTTCTCCTAAGGAATACAAACCATGCATTCAAAAATAGGAGTAAGAGGTATTTTTGGATTGTAGCACTACTTTGTGTTTATTTCAGAATGAGCAATAAATGGAAACTGCAGATCAAATCTACCAACTCTATGACGTTGTGGCTATGTGTTAAATGGAAGGAAGACACATCTTCCAGGTTTTCCAGCAAGAATAACTGAGGAAGTAAATTATGTGACAACAATATCACTTAGGAAAGGATAAAGATGAACATCTCTGATCACAGTGTAAGAGATATGACATCGGGAGAATGGCAGCTATAAACCAAAGAGGTCTGAGGAGGGCAAGCAGAGTTTCAGATCAAAGTGTAAAACAAGGGTTACTTGCAGTGCAAGGAGAATGAGACACTGTGGAACAGCTGCTGCCTTGGGCAGAGGGACAGAACTCTTGGACAAATAAGCAAATGAAACCTTCGGCTTTTTATAAATATTTCTCTGTCTTACAGGTGAAATTACTTCTGTGTGAGTTTCTTGCAGCTTTTAAAAGATGTGCAGGAGCCCATTGTTTAGAAAATTTTCCACAATGCCAAAATTCATTTGGGGCTTCTTAACTATTGCCATTTTGCAATGCCTCATTTCAAGGCCATAAAACTCCAGTTTAACCAGACAAGCCATTGCTGTGACACATGAAAAAGCTGGCATTCCCAAACAACGCAATTTTCTATGCATTTAATTAAAATACATATAGTGCTTGCACATTGGGCTGGGTTCAAAAGTGGTGCCCACACATTCATCAGAAAATGAAGCCTGGCAGTGGTTAGAGCACGAGGAAATAGGTTATGGCTGTGACAGTGCAGCCTGTGTCAGTGCAATGCAGGGCTAAGGCATGTGCTTATGCAGAACAGTTTGGAGGATTGCTGGGGTATCGAATTCAGACCACCTTCCTATCCTTTTGAAAGCATTTCTCTTATTTCATACCCCGTAAGCCTTTTAAATATGTATAGATTGTGCTCAGGTTATAAGGCAGAATGATTTTTACATGTATAAAAATATGTTGACTAGTGCCTAAATGCTGGACTCCATGGCTGTCAGTGCCTATTGTATATAATTTTCCCAGACACACAGCTAGCCTTAGGCTGTGAAGGTAGGAGCTCTGTGTCAGAAAGACTTTGACAAAAGATATATAGCTTTTAATTTGCCCATGGAACAGAGGGAGCAGATTTATGACCTAAAATACAAGGCTGAGAATTGGCTGTATACTTTCAGCTAATGGGTACAGAAATGAGGAGATTCACAATGGCTACTTCATGCACAGGCTGCCTTTTTTGCATGTTGAATAAACAGTCCAGAAAAATTTACAGGGCTATAATTTAAAACAAAAATAAGGCAAGTGGTAGACCTGTGAATGCATTTTCTATCTTCTATCTCTTCTTGGGCTTACAGTATCTTGTAAAACTGTAATTCTAGCCTGCTTTACCTGATTACTTTGTTTTCATGTGTATCAGGCTAGATTATTAGCATTTGTTTATTGGCTATTTTTCATTAAGGGCCTTTGCAGACATTAAAGAGGCTCACAAAATTGTGGAACTCTCAATACCAGTTCCACAGGTAGTAAAAAATCCTGTCAACTTTATCTGAATGAAGTTGCACTGATTTATGCTGGCTGAGGATTTGGCTTGCAGAATTGATCTTGGATTGTAAGAGAGAAACTCTGACGGTGTCCTCTGTTCTTAACTCCTTTGACAAAGATAGCTTTAGAAAACCATTTTGATTTTGTGGATTTATCCTTTGTCCTGGCTGTCAGAAGACATAGCAGTTTAAGATCAAAGGGGAAGAGATTTGAAGATTAAATGTCTTTGAACTGAAAATGTCCTGCAGCCCCATAAATTCCAGCAGAGATCACTAAATGGAGAGCGCAGTCATCAGCTGATTTGTATTAATGATGCACTGATGGGAACTTTGGAAGTGTTGTGAGCCTCTACCAAAGTGATGGAGCCTTGTGAGGGATCCCATCCAGGGATCCTGGGGTGCCTGGACCGGCTCCTTGTGCTGCTGTGCACGAGCAGGAGTGGCTGCACAGGACGTGCTTCCAGCCAGAGGGATCCCAGCAGCACAGAGCTCCCTGCCTCCCCCAGGATCTCCTGGTGACCCTGATCTCATCACTGTGGCTGCATCAAGGGGTGCCAGGGACCTGCATCTATTGCAGCCACAATGGGACACAGCTGATCAGCCCTTAACAGCCTGCTTCAGTGGCAGGTGTCCCTGACAGGGCAGCTGGGACTGAAGGTCTTTAAGGGACTGAAGGTCTTTAAGGGACTGAAGGTCTTTAAGGGACTGAAGGTCTTTAAAGGACTGAAGGTCTCTAAGGTCCCTTCTCTAACATTCCATGATTCCATGGTCTGCAGTGACAAGGACCAAACAACCATAGCTCATAATTCCTACTGAGGCCTTGTTCTCTGCTCTTTTATCTTTGCTTCTTCAAGACCCTGCGGGATGGAGGCCCTACCTCACCTTAAAGAATTTCCAGAGGTTAATAATCCTGGCAATTCAAAATCATTTATGTTTTGCTCATCAGCTTTCGCCAACTGAATCTCAACGTGATGTGTCCTGTTAGAGTGCCCTCCACCAAGGCTGGAACTGCCAGGCTGGAAGGGGTCCTGCACTCCAGTAGTGATGGATGTTCCTTTAGAAGCAGTTCTAAGGAATAACCACTGTAAGGGAACACCTGCAAAAGACAGAGACACAATGACTTGCCTTATTCTTTAATTCTTCAAAGATTTAAGAACATGAAAACAATAGACTAGGAAAAAAACTCTGGAAGGATTATTCTGCTATAATCCCTATTTATTCTTTTGTTTCTCCATGTAATATCAGTATTTGCATGCTAATTAGTGATTAGAACTGAATTTTTTAGGAAGGAATTTGTTTTTCTCACGAAACTTATTTTGTGAGGTACACTTTCTAATACATTCATTTTTTATAGATAAGCAATCTACTTAAGCCTACATGCCAGAGGATAACATAAAGATGTTATTTGAAAATAAATTACTGCCTCAAGTAGCTTCTATAGTGTATTTGCAAAATGCCAGTTCTAGAAGGGCAGTGGAATTATTAACTTAAGATAAATGGCTAGAGATGATATAATTATGAATTCTGTGAGAAGACCTTGTCAGAAGAAAGATATAGACTGAATATTTTTTTCTTTGTTAGCATAATCCATATGAAAAAAAGAATTGAGACATCAGAATGACAATGATTCATACTTTCTGTGACTTTCAATTATTTTATTTTTTTTCAATTTATTTTCTTACCAAGAGAGTCTTAGATATTCTTTGTAACTCACTAGATTTTAACAAATGCTGCATTTGCTGAACTGCAAAACTGAACTACATTTTCTGAAGAGAAAACAAAAATAAAATAATATGGTTCTCCCTGCATTTAAAAGCGAGACAACCCTGGAGCTAATAGCAGCTTTCCAGTGAAATCATCCTGGGACTTTGATAGAAGAAAGTAAAAATGAAAATTCTAGTATACCCTAGTACCTGGGATAATGATGCACAACTATGTAAAATACATTTAAAGAGCTGGAGGTCAGGTTTGGTGGCACTGCCCCGTACGGTTTTAAACAGTGAATGCTTTAAGACTGTAAGCCAGATGGTTTTGAAATTACTGCATAAAATCCCTCTAACTTTGGCTAATTTGTAGTGATGGTTTCTAGAGACTGATTTTCTTGTTCAGATGGAAATTTTCTAAACAGTCTTTAAGTTAGAATTTCCTTTTTTTGCTGTTGTCTTCATATTCTGGGAGTTTCTAAATGGTGGGCTCACGAGTCAGGGCCAGGGATGGCAGGTTCCTGGGAGTGAAGGAGAAAGAAGTTTGTTTCTGTTGCAAAGATTTTATAGACTAAGCACTCTACATGAAAAATGGTGGCATTTAAGTCAAACTCCTCTCTTATTTCTCTCCAGCTTGTTCTCTGTTCTGCATTTCATCACTGAATGGTTGCAAAGAAATATAACTTTTTCCATGTATGGTAAAGCTTTTATTCTTGCTTTTTGATTGTTGTTGTGCATTCAGAGCTCTCCCACTGATACTCATTTCATTAGTAGGCATAAAAGTTGTCCAGGCCCCAAAAGAAACAATAAAACCTGTAGCTGTTACTACTCTCAGGAGAAAAATAAATGTCAATGTCAGTCAGCGATTAAATATGCAAAAGATTTCTTGCATGTGCTAGAAACTTGATGTTAAAATTAATTAAAAAAAGAGGAAATCTTATCGATGGAGCAGAGCAACAGAAAGTGTATCGAGATCACATCAAACTCAGGAACAAATGAAGTAATTTTTAGGAGCCTCTCAGACAGTAATGAAAAGTGTGTGTAAAATTAGCACTAATCAATGAGCATTGATCTCCCTGCAAACCTCTGTGTCTCTATGAGCCCTGGGTACCCCATCAATGTTCCATCAATGGGTTTTGGTTTGTTTTTGGGTTTTTTTTTTTTACCATTTGCACACACTCTGTAAGTCCTGCTTTTGTCCCTGGTGGCACCCAAGCAGCCGTGGTGACTTCAGCACTTGAAGTCTGGCAGGAAAGAGCTCAGGTGGCTCCAGAACGTGCCTGGGCCCAGCCATGCCCCAGAGACCAGGGCAGCTTCTTTGTGGCACCTTGAGCCACTGCCAGGCACTGATTCCTGCAGGTGGTGCCTTAGGATTTTAGCTTTTATATTTTTCATACCTTTGTAATCCTGTAATTCTTTAGTGTATAACTCCAAACTCCACACACAGTGTGAGCTGCTGCTTTCCCATTTTGCTCAGGCACAGCAATTCCTCTCCAGGCCTGGCAATCCAGGACACCTCAGTGCCTCAGGCCCCAGAAATGGAAACAAAAGTGATTTAAGGGTGCAAACTTGGGGCAAATTACTTCATTACGTGAAGCTTTCCAATTTTCCAATTAACCTCCAACATGCAAAATGATCAGACTTTGAGAAGTATGAAAACCTGTGTCCTGTGGTCCATTTGGGCTGTAGCCCCTGGGGGGATTCGCCTGCCTGAAATGTACCTGAAGAACCTTCAATAAATCAAACTTCTTCCTATTCCCTTAATTTTGTCTGGCCCCTGTTTTTAGGCAGTCCCAAAATGCATGGCAGGGACCTTTGGTCCCCACAGTGCCTGGGGAAGCTGCCACCAGAGACCTCTGCTCCACAGAGTGTGTCACACTCCTTCCCTGGGGCTGTGGCTGCCCATGTTTCTCCTTCCTGATGACACCTACACTTCTTGTCCAGGGACTGGGGAAAAAGGAACACACCCTCAAAGGGGTTTCTTTGGGGAAAAATTGCTTTTACTGCACTGCAGCTCTTCAGCTACCATCATATATGCATGTGTGTTCTTCCCTTCTGTCAGGAAAGAGAAAAATTTTCTAGGATTTATTTAAGAGCCCTTGAAAATCCTTAGGAAAATGAATGAGCAATTTCCATCCCAGTGGGAGGGGGGTTTTCATTGCAATTGGCAGCTTCTAAACATAAAATACACAGAGGGACACCCAGAGTGACTCTTTGGTGTGTCAGGATGGTGGAGGGGAATAAAGATTTGCTTACTCTTACTACCATATACGTTTCCTCCCCATTCAGGAAATGCTGGCATGGCCCCTCTGTGCCATTCTGTCGAGAGGCAAGAAGACATTTTTAATAGCACTGTCGCTTTTCAACCAATCCAGTGACAGATAGGAGTGAATAATATAAATTCTCTAGCCATTCCTTGGCATTTATTTCAATGTAAGTGTATTTTTTTTTTCAAGTAGAAAACCCAATAGTAATTTATCAAGGGACAAATCATTTTTTCTGGGCAGTGGAGTCTGCAAAATCCCCATTTTTAAAGCACTAAATCTCCCTCCTTTGACAGGAGTAAGAAAGCATTAAAAGCTTTGATTTAGCTGGATCATACAAAATAGTTTCTCATAATTATCCTTTTGGATGATATATGCTTGTCTTTTTTCCCCTTCTTATTAAACCTGAGGTTTCCATTTTTCATCCAGCTGTATTACTAAATTAAATTGCCTTTTGTTGTATTCAAGTTAAGCACTTTGCCAAAAGCTTTCCTTGTTCAGGGAAATAATATTTACCCAATGCACTCCCTGTTTTACTGTTTAAATTTACTGTTTGCAATTTTTTGGTTTGCTAAGTGATTGGAGGTTATTGTTTGTTTTAATAGGAATAATGAATCAGTGGAATTTAGTGTTGTGTCTTAGAGTACAGTATCCAGGGCAGGGGGAGGGGAAAAGCGCCCAAAGAATTCTTATTTTGAATTGAAATGTAAATTGCCAACATGACAGAAAAAGGTTCTTGCATGTCCAGCTTTAGAAACTTTTCATTTTTATTGCTGCATGAAATGGAACTCTGGTTGGTTATGGAAGAATTCCATGGGGGATATAGTCACACTCATTGACAAAATAATAGAAAACAGTTCAACATGCCACCTTTCTTGGACAGTTTGCATCTGCACATTAAAAAATTGCTGTGAAAGCCAGAGGCAGCTTCAGCCAGAGTTTTAATTCTGTTCTTGCAAGGAGAAAGATGAAATTTGGACTAAATGGACTAAATCAGATAAAAATCCATACCAAAATTTAATAAAAGAGTACCCATGATCAGCATAGCAAAATAAGTCGCTCATTGAAAGATTTATGAGGCGCTGTTCAAGCTACCACCCAAAGAAATTAATTCAGAGGCCATTGTTTGTCATGCACTTGTTTCAGGTGAGCTTTGCCTGGCTGGATTCTCTAAGAGCACGGCTGGTGTGAAGCAGCTGCCCTGGCTGCCATCCCCTTCTTGCCCAGGGTATTTCAGATCATGCCCAGGGTCTGTCATTGCTTCTCCTTTCTCTGGGAACATCCCTGGGGTGGAGCTTACAGCCATGGTGGCCACATTACAGTCTGTAACAACACACAAGTCTTGAGCATTGACTCCAAAGTTAATAATGGTATGAATTATACAAGGTCTGACAGATGTGGAATTGAGGGTGGAAAAGCGGGTCAGTGCAGCTTTATGAAAATGAGATTGTGTCACACTGTGTGATGGGCTTTGAAGAAATTGTAAATGTCATCGATACAGACCGACATCCCTGATGGAGATCCACCTGTGGGCTTGGCTTCTCTGCTGTGGAATTATCACAATTATAAAAGTTAAAGAGGTGCAAGATCAGTGGGTCTGCTGTGAAAGAGACTCTGGACATCACCAGGCTTTCCTGGGGAGATCAGGCTGAGGAGGAGCTGGCTTTCTGTGGAGAGGTTGGAGCAGAGCAATGAAAAGGCTCAAAGAGCTGGAAAAGAAAGCACAGCAAGCAAAACAAGCAAAACACAGGGTTTGAAACTGCACCTAGAGAGATTTACACAGCAGGATGCCAGCAGAAGGGTACAGTACTTCTCTAATTTGGGGTGTTTTTAAAACAAGGATACAGATTTCCTTGACTTGGAATAAGAGGAATGGAACAGGTAACTTCTGAAAGTCATGTGCCATGATACAAGGATTGGTGAGAGCATGTGCAGCAGTGGCAGGAGAGAGAAAACCCCGAGGGAAAGGGGAAACACACACTCCTATAAATGTGGAGCCCCCAGAAAACAATTAAGGCACAGGCAACTGGTGCACTGAAGGAGATTGTCACATCAGATATTAGACACTCAGAGGGTGCAGGTACTGCTCACACATTTATGAATTTGCAGGATTTTACTGAAATGGGTTGGGAAGTAAACAGGAGGGGAAGACTGAAGAACTTTCAGGAGCACCAAAAGATTTGTGGGGTGTGTGGATGTGGAGCATGAGTTTTGACTTGTTGAACAAGAAGTTGTGGTTGTGGTGGCCTCTGTCAGCCCTGAAAATGTGTGACTGTGTAATTTCCAAAAAAGCTCTGAAAATCTCATCTAAAAGGCTCTGTTTGCCCTCTGTATCCCTCATAATAAATTGAAAAGAGAGAGGCTTTTTCTTCTCCACCATATACTCTCATTTTTTCCTGGTTTTCATTTAAACCCTGCTGCTATTAACAGATGCTGATATAATTTCTCGTCCTGGTAGTTTCAGGCATAGTGTGAGTTTGTTGCCAAACTCATCATATTAATTATTTATTTAATTAATAGTCCATAGAATATCGTCTTTTAATCTTTTTCTTCCCCTGCAGTGCTTCCTATAAAATGCCTTGGAAGGGAATGCAAGACTTTGTAATAAAACATTGCAGGAAACATTGGGCCTCCTGTATAAGTTAGCCAGTAGCTTCTCTGCACTGTTTCTAGAATTCCTGTGATTTTAGTATTAATTATGTGGAAGTATCAGAAAGGTGGAGCTCCACCTCTGGGCAGTTAAATATTGTAAAAGGCTTCTTAAGGCTTGTGAGGAAAGCAAAGACCTGTGAGTCAGGGAAAGATAAAAATTTCATAACACAGTATTTTGGTTTTGATGCTTTGAAGTCACAAACTATTTATTTTTTATTTTTTTATCTAGGGTTTTACAGATCATTTAGATCCTAATGTTGATAATAATAAGAAATGTGTGGGCACTGAATTTGTTTTGGGATTGCTGCCAGCACTGTGTGGATATTTGATGTGATAAAGGTGCACACATTGTTAGAGGTAGTGAATGCTGAAATTTCTCTCATAGATGCTCTAGTTGTAATTAGTACTCTCACCTTTTGCTAAGGCTTTGGACCATAAAAGTCTTGCACATTATTTCCCAAGTTAACATTTTTTGGCTTTTCTTTCTGGAAAAAACCCCACAAAAGCACCCCAGCTCAAATAATACCAAAATGGAATTTTTCTGTCCTGCTCTAGACATATGCTCCTGCACTACTGATTACTTCTTGTTACAAGATTAATCAAATATTAATAAACTAATAATGGATGCCAGATCTACATAATGCCAAGTTTTCTTCTGGATTAACAGTACTTTTCATTGAATTATCTCTGGATTTTCCTGACAGCCCAAAGCTGGTTATTAGTTTCTGAGTATTCTGAAACATCAGCAAAAAAACAGTATGAAAGTCACTGTTGTTCTTATTGAAGTATGCTGCATGAAACATCTACCTGGTTTCCAGGCTCTTAAAATAAACACACTTTTGCTGGATTTGGGCTGGAATTTGCATTAAGCTTTCAGATAGGAAACTAACTTGTTTCCAAAAAGTACAGTATCACAGTACTCTGATACTCCAGAGCTCTTGTATGATTCTGTTAATTAGGTGGTCTGGTTTCAATTTAGTCCTGTTAGTAAAAACATTTAATTATTAAACAGAAATATGTGAAAAAAACCTTCCCCACCAGCTCTGCTAGAACATTTTGCTAAGCTTCCCAAATTATCCTTCAGTTTGGAAAGGGAGAAGAAATTGGGTGAGACTAGAGAGGTATGAGACCCTTTCACTGCCTGTGATGAGGTTCTCAACATGCCAGTGTGCTGTCAGCCACGTGGCAAAATGGCAGGGGAAGGACCAATTGGGACTGTGCCTGTGTGACTAAGAAGGAAATGGTAAAAATCAGAGGATTGGATGGATGAGAAAATGGAAGGACAAAACATTCCTGTTCCATTTGCCAAAGACAAGTTCTTGTTCTTCTCTGTTCTTGCACGAGGTAATTGCTGGTGCTGCCTTCAGACCTTGAGGGGTTTGTCCCTGCACAGAAACCCTTCAACCCTGAGCTTTCCTGGGGAGGATCTGCTCATTGAGTCTCCCAAGGGATGTGCCAAACCCATCTGGAAAAACTTCAGAGCCTCTAAGGAGGGGCAGGCACAGGAAAACTGTGGAACCAAGTGATTCTACCATTAAAATGTAAATTACAATGTACAGAACTTCATTTGGGTGTGTCTGGAGACTTGGGGGGTTGGTTGCTCTGTGTTCTACAAATGTGCTTTAATTTGTTTTGGAAGATCTAGGAGACATTCTGGGCCCTACAGAACACATGTTCCTTGTCTCAGGTGAAGTTCTGTCAGCTTTGCACTATCTCTACTGTTTTAAAACAAAACTCATACCTTCCTTAATTATTATTCACCTTAATGTATTTCCATTATTGAAAGAGAAAAAAACCCCAAATATCTCCCCTGCACCCCCCCAAAAAAATCCAAAATAACAAATGTCTCCAGGGTCCTCTGAGTAAAGTCCTACAAATGTAATAACATTTACAATATACATATCCACGTGGTGGAAAGAATAGTTGAGAATTTCAAGCAAAGACTGAGGACTGCCACAGTCACTTTTATTTTTAATGAAATTGTGCTCATCTGTGCTCTATTAGAGAGTATGTAAATTGATTCAAATTCAGACTTTTTAAAGTGCAGCTAAGAGATGACCAAAAATCAATTCCAAATGCAGCAGAACTACAAGGCAATGCAGATATTTATTGTCATGAAAGCAATTTCTGGCTCCTTTGTATCCCCTAGGTATAAGTTGAGGGCTTCATTCATTGCCTGCTGGGATTTAAAGAGAACCACAAATGTTTCTGTTATTCACTGCCCCTGTAATTTAAATAGAAAAATCACTATGCATTATCACTTCTTGGCAGTCTTTTATCTAATTATTCTTTTCAGTAACAGAGGAGGTTGAACTGATTAAAAAAAAGGCAGGTCAAGTTGGAACTTCAAGAGACATTAATAAAGTTATTTATTCTGCTGGCTCTTTATGCCAACAGAGAGCCAAGTAACGTGAGGAACAATTCAGAAAGTTCCCACCCCATTCTGGAGAGCCAGCAGCTCACCTCAGCTCCTGTCATCTGGGGCTGGTGGGAAAGGGAATCCCAGGGTGGAACACTGAGACAAGAAAGGGCAAAGAATTTGCCTGGGATCCAGGTGTTTTCCCATGTGTTGCACCAGTGGCTGTGTGTTCTGTTTTATTAATGCAGTATCATATAACTTACCAAAAATATAGGAATTTAGCTGTGTGTTCTGGATACTCAGTCATGTTCACATTCCTGATCTGAAGGAAGCTTCTCCAGTACAGGAGGCCTCTTCTTGGACACTTCTCCTGCCAGAACTTCATGAGTGGTCACCCTTTGCCTTTGGCAGTCTCTGGCAGCTCTGGGCCTAAACTCACCTTTCCACAGCACTGTGCTGCAAACCTAATTTCCTTCTGATGAATAAACATTTTCCCCATGTTACTGTTGTTATTTTTGATGCTGGAACAGTATCTTCAGTGTGTTTAAAATCAGTCTTTCTGCAGTGTGACCAGACTTGTGACAAAAAATTTGAAAGGAGAGGAATTCTCAAGTTTATTCTAAAACCTATTGTGAGGCTGTGATGGAAAGCTCATATATAGAGCCAAATACTTTATATATATATATATATTTATTCAAAAGTCTGAGACAAGTTTAGGTCCATTTCTAATCCTAAAGCTCTTGGGCTTAATTTTAAGTCTTACTATAGAGAAAAGTGACTAAAACTTGTTGAGTGCTTAAATCCTCTACTGATACATTTGGGTTTCAAAATTGGAGCTGAAACTGCTTGAGGTTTTTTTGTGCTGGAGGTCCCTCTGTTAGAGCCCCACCTTCACAGCAGCATCCTCCCTCTGGGGCACTGTCCAGCCCCCAGGGCCCAGCTGAGCTGCTTTTTCCATCTGCTGCAGGAGATCCAAGGGAATGGCTTGATGTGGCATGGTGTGAGGAGCTGTCATTTCAGTCCCAGCAAACACCTCACAGCTCAACTTTGTTCAATTAATGCTTTAATAGGAAGCTGTTCCTGATGTCTGCAGGTGAGGTAGCCAGAACCTATCAGAGCTGCACTGATATTCATTTCAGAGCCATTTAAGAATGCAGAAATCAAGAACAAGAACTGAATATTAACAGCTGTCAATTGACTGCCTTAGCACATGGTTTTATTATTGAATTAAAAACGCTCTGGCAGGCACAACTAGCTCCACCAAATGCCAAAAGGAGTTCTTAAGATGAATAGTAAAGACTGTCAGATGATGTAAGGAACATTAATTGGAAAAAGAAAACCATACTTTTGTTAGAACTGATACAGACTGTAATGAAATATCAAGGCCGAGACTGAGAAAATATTTTTTAAAAACAAATTCTTATAAGATAGGCTCATTTAAAAGAGACTTTGATGAACATCAGATTCCATGTTCTCACAAACATGGCAAGAGTTTCAGGCAATCAATTCTTCCCATGTACATTGACTCGACTCCTCTCTTCCATGGCTGACAGGAATAAAAGTTTTTATTGACATTGTTGTGGGGGAACTCATCTCATGATAATAATAATAACAATACCACTATCTGATAGCCAACTAAACACACAGAAAACACAGCTGATGTTGAGCATTTTCTTGATACTTACACTGAAATTCTGATAATGTGTGCTTTCTTATACATACCTGCATACCTTGAAGGTGATTAGAGGGCATTTGCTTATTCAGAGACTCCCATTAAAACCAATGGGATTTTGATTATGCAAGTAATTATACATGAAATCTTCATTAACAGAAAATAGGCTGTTATGTCTGGATTTCATTTCCATTGTGTGTGCTTTTGGTGATTTGTGTTCATCCACAAAGGAAATTTTCCTCCCAGCCTTGTTAGTGGTGAGGCACAGATGGAAAACAGCAAGTGCTGCTGCGTGTCTCATTTCCAGCTGGGGTTTTGGTCTCACTAAACAGGGTTAGGTTTGTGTCTGCAGTGCTGTGCTAGTCTACAGACCAGGGCAGAACTTTTTCCTGTTACTGTTAATAACTGCAACAGAATCCTCTCTTCATCTCTTCCCTCTTGGAAGCTTCACATTCTCGGTAGTTTTTTTTGCATTCCTGCAGAGGCAGAGGTGCAGCCACTCCATCAGGCTGTGACTTCAGCTGCTTGGCAAAGGGCTGCTCTTTGGTAGTGAAGATGGATTCAGCCCATCTATTTTCAAAGTAAATTCTGGCTATCAAAAAACAGCTTTTCCATCTATCTACAAAGTAGATTTATCTATCTGAATTTCTCTTTCTTAAGAAGCAGTATGTGAATCTCTGGCTGCTACGATTCCTCAGCTGGTTCATTCTGTGGGGTCACCTTCAGCCAGGCAAATATATAATAAAACTACAATATTTAAAACAATTATTTATTGGTTAACACTGAGAGGAAATCTGGGGTTTTGCTTAAATAGCAGTATGTTCACTGGCCCTCATAAGACACCCCAAGACTAAATACTGTCTCAGGAGGCATCCTTCATGATAAGAGGTGTTGGTCTCCTGGGGTGAATCTTCATTCTGGAATGGGTGTTTATTTATTTGTCTTTTCAGACAGGTTAACAGAAGCATGCATTGAACTCATCAGATTCACCAGCATTCTGTAGAATGAGAGAACAGCCTCTCATGTCTGAAATCAGGACAAGATAGTTAAAAAAAATCCAAATGAATTTAAAAAATAAAAATCAGCAGGAAAATTTTTACTTGCATTCAAGTCAGTGTATTCCACTAGGTAATATTCTGAAAATAGAAAACTTTTCATGTCTAGGATTCAGTTCTGAAGATGCATATTCTTTCTCGTAATTTTTCCTTTTTAGTTTAATAAAGATGCCTAGGAGAAGGAAGAGAGCTGGGATTTGCTGGGAATATCTCTCTTAAAAAAATTTACAGTGAATTCTGATGTTAAAAGAAGTGTGATAATTCTGATTAAATATTAGTAGATTTAAAAAATTCAAGAGGCTTTGTCTGTATAAATACCAAGACATTTCCTGGATCCTGTCAGGTTTTATTAACATGACTGTATACACAGACTACAGTGTTTAAAAGAAAATTACTAAAAAAATATATATATATTAAAAATATCAAGGTGCTTTACATCTCAAATCCTGTATTAACATTAAACTGACAAAAAGATGTGTACCTGATCTTTCCATTCCATTTCCAACCAATCCATTGCTGTTGTAAATTCAGGTAAATTTGACCAGTGCATCACCCAAATAGCCAAGTGTGGATGTCTAAAAGGCAATGGCTGCTGGTCCCTCAGCCCCAGGCTGTAATTTCTGTCTCCCCTTGCTGTTCAGGCATTGCTTCCTGCAGATCTTATAAAGCACAGACTGAGAATTTGCATGCTGACTAGCAGAGGATTCAAGTAATTTAAGTTCTCCCCCATCCTGCTCATTGTGAGCTGCTGATTTAAGGGCTCAGGCTGCCTGGAGTGAGGGCTGTTTGTTCCCTGTACTTGATGGGGCAGGCACATCCAGCCAGCAGCACTTACACCACAGCAGCTCTCACACCTGCCCTCCACAGCAAATGTGGGGGTGTCTCCTGGGGACAATCTTCAGCCTTTGTGACATTAGAAGATCCCCCAAGGACACTTGGGAATTTTTTGTATCTCACCATATCTTCATATTTTCTCTGTAAAGCTGGATGCACACCAAGCTCCTCTGTCCTGAATCTTTATGGGATAGACTTATAACAAGGTGAGGGAGCTTCTACTGGGTTGCAATAATTGCAAGAGCCAAGTTCAAACAGGAGTGTTGTGTACTGTCTGATTTGCTTACCTTTCTTATCTATTTCAGCACAGGGAATATAAATTTTATACTGCTAACAAATGACCAAGACTGAAAGCAAACTATAGTACTGTACTGGGTACAGCAGCCTGTGCATTCCCATTGTTCAGCAATGTAAAATGTGCTTTTAGGAGACTTTTCTGGAAACACAGTCCTTTGTTGTTTCATTTTCATAAATTTTTAAAGCTTTATTTTCAGACCATTCCACTTTTAAATGTGAGTAAGGTCCCTAACTTCTTTTATTGCAGAAATAAATTTGTTCTAGTTATCTTCTGTGCCCTTTTTTGTCACTAAAGACTTGATCCCTTAAGGTAGGGGTTATTTTTTCTCTCTTTTAGCAGTGTCTGATATGAGGGGATGACAGATAATTAATGACCCCAAACTAACAGAAGTCACTGTGGCCTTGGGATTTTGTGCACCCTATAAAAAATCCATTCACAGCTATGTATTTCAAAGATTTGGATAGATACTTCTTTGACAGCTACACGATACAGTGAAATGGAGAACGTGTGTTTGGCCAGCAGAACTTTCTCCAGATTATATATCTCAGCAGTCAATGTTGCAAGAGCTATGTAAAGGTAATTGATAGTTTTAGACCTTACCAAAATTCATCCTGTTGGCTTTTTATAGAAGGCTGGGGAATCCAGCTGCTCTGCACCTTGGCTGGTCCTATAACATACTGTCACTATTCTTGCCTCCAGCAAAGGCAAGTTGAAAGAAAGGTAGATCATCCATCCAGCCCATGGAGCAGAAGAGAAATTGCAATGTGAATTTTGCCTCTTTAGTAAATCCATTTGCCTTCTGAATTTTTCTTTTTTTTTTTTTTTTTTTTTTTTNAATGTGAATTTTGCCTCTTTAGTAAATCCATTTGCTTTTTTTTTTTTTTTTTTTTTTTTTTTTTTTTCTGTTCTATATTCACTTTTTAATCCAAAGAGGAAGAAACAAATCCATTAAAGATAATGAAACAAAAGGCAAAAAGCCCTTCAGAATGGTCCCTGCTCTGTGGAATTAGAGCTAGTCAGCAATCAGTGCATCCAGAAACGATACAGGGCCGGCTTTTTTACAGGCCCAGGCTATTTACAAGAAGTAAAGCCTGAAATGAGTTATGGAAGTCATTTCCTCATGTATAGAAGTGAATTTTATCACATCTCTCTCCAACTTTATGTCTTCTACTTTATCACTAGAGTTCTTGCTGGCTTATAGCCACTGTCCCATTTTAATAAAGAAAGTAGAGAGGGCCTAATGCAGAAAATGCTTCAGGCCCATATTTAATTTTAGGGCTGCTGAAGAGTTGATGGCATTGGTGGAGATGTTCACGTTCACATAAAATGCACCATGTGTGTGTTCAAATGGACTTTTCCCAAAAGGGGCTCCTGAAGTCCTGTGTGAGTGTTTCAAGTCACACTTCTGGACATAAGTGAAAGTTTCTCAGGGAGTTCAGACACTTTGGTTGAAATACAACATTTGTGACTTGAATTTGAAAATATGTCCTAGGAAGGAGGTGATACTGCACAAGAGAACTTTTTTGCATTGTTTGCTGCAAAACTTGGGCCACTTTGTTACCAGTGGTGGAAGAAAAACAATGATCTGTTGGATACTTTAGGAGATGGATGGAAACTCTGAATGAGGTGAACATTTTGAAGCAAAGCAAATTTCCCTGAAAATCAGAGAGAGGAAAATCGTCTCTTCTATTTTTCTAGTTTGATAAATCAGCATTTGGGAGTGTAAGTTGTGCTTCCTGGGGTATTAACAACAGTGCATTTCCATGGATGCTAAAGAACAGACTGAATATTTCTTAGCAGCTTCTAGGATGCTTTTACTTGGTCATTTTTCCCTTGCTGCCTGCACTGTGGTTCAGGTGGACTGTGAGAAAATCTCAGGGTAAACCTACTTTTTTATATGTGCCATCTGTTGTATTTTGTATGTCAAACGATTTTTTGTCCTGTTTTGCAGTAGTGTTTGTGCATGAGGGATACTTGGATTTATCTTTCTGTTGGACTCATTTGTAAATTCATTTTAATAAAGCATAATACAGTTTTGATGTTTCTTGGGAGCAGAAAACCTTGCTGCTGAAGTCTCAGAAATACTCAGTTGATCCAGTTGTCTCCATCTCTTCCCTCTCATAATCTGCCAGAAATAAAGTAGATTTCCATTTTACCTATGCAGGGTACCGAGCTAAAATGTTCTATAAGAGACATGAAAACTTTCTAGAAATGAAACAAATACCATGTGACCATGTGACACAATTAGTTTGAATTAAGTGGTGATTAAAGCTAGCCAATATTACAGATTATGCCTTTTGAAATAGAATAAATTTGGAACTGCTGTCCTATTCTTAACATAGATAAGTGAATTGCTCTTTAAAACACCATGTAGACTTTTAATTCTTTATTGATACTGCTGGAGCTCTGAATTCCTTTTAGAATATATGCTGCAGTGTTGTAAAATGTGATCATTCCATACCCTGTATTGAATTTCATGGCAATTTAAATCCACTGAGGATATTGCTGAAATAATTTGATGTAGATATTTTTTCCAGTATAAACTGTCAGATAGATCTTTGTTATCTTAAAGTCTAAATAATAATTTGTAAATGGTTAAAGTGATTTGTGAGTAATAATAGTTGAAAGTCGAGGACTTGAATACATTTCTTATTCCTCTTCTTTCTCCTCAGAACTGACTTTTCCCAGGAATGTGTGCCACCATCAGTTCTTTAAAGGAAATCCCAGACAAAATTATGTTTGAATGTTCATACAGGAACATTAATTCTATGAATAAATGTTTTCTGAGGGGAAAATTCTGATGGAGATGGAGGAGGCAAACATGTAAATTTGGCTCAATGCTATTTGTGCATCTGTACAATGTTGAAATCAGATTCATTTGGCTCTCTTGCATTTGGGAAGCTAAACCCTTACCTACATCTAGTGCCTTCACATTTCACAGCAGTTTTCCCTGCCATTCCCTGCCATTTCCCTGCCATTTTCCCAGCCATTTTCTCACAAATGTTTGAAGATAGGTGAGGTCCCTGCCATCCCTGCCATTCCCTGCCATTTCCCTGCCATTTTCCCAGCCATTTTCTCACAAATGTTTGAAGATAGGTGAGGTTGTATGAAGATCAGTGGCTGTGATCATTGTCCCAGCTTCTTCAGGAGCTGCTGCTCGCCATCCAAAGCAGGAATGGGTTGGGAGTTGTTGGGGCTGTGGGGTGGCTGCTTGCAAGTTTGAGACAAGAACATGACAGGTGGAGTCTTTGGGACCTTGGTGACAGGGAATGAGCTGTGGAAGGTGGGTTTAACCATCACAGCTGTGCCACAGGACAGACACAGCAATTCTGCCAAGCAGGTGAGAAATGGCTGTAGGTGGAACCAGCTCTTAGTGCAGGCAAGAGCAGCCTCTGACACCGTGTCCTTCTCTGGCACTGGGGAAAAGATAACCTAGCCCCAAAACAGCCCTGGGGGCAAAATCCCAAACGGGGAACCTTTGCAATGGCTTCTTTTCTTTTTTTCTGGGCCTGCCCATGTGTGTGCCCCTCTCCCCTGGTTGTTGTTTGCCTGGGACAGCCACTACTGACAGATACACCAGGTACAGGTCATTTTCAAACTTGACACAATTACATGAGGCCCCATGGACATTAAAGGCCATCTTAGCCCCTAGAGTGTTCTGAAGAGAGCAGGTATTTGACTTAAAAATGGTTTTCTCTGCTGCTATGGAAGATTTATATACTTTTTTATACTTTTTTTATTTTATCTTCAGCAGTCTTTGGTGGGAGGATGAGATTTAGAAGGTCACATGAGAGAAAATACATAGCAAAATCACTGAGCCATTAGAGAGTTAAATGAACATGGCCAGGAAAGGACCTGTGGACTCTTGGAAAAGAAGTGAATTTCACATGTTCTCAGGAAAGACTGATTTAGCTAAAAACTGCACTATTATCACTGAAGAACAGGGTTTTATTACACAGAGTAGTTCCTCCTGCATATTTTGAGAAGCTGAAGAGCAATATGTTTTCAGACAAACCATAAAGATCAGTGTTTTTCCTCCCCTCTAAATCTTCCAAAGATCCCAGTTTGATCTCAGCATGATTTTGAAAACTTTGATCTTTTAAGGTTTAATTTACTCCAGTGACAACATGGTTCTCCAAGGCAATTCACCTTTCCCTGGCTTGTTTAAAGGAAGAAGAAGAAAAAGGGTGAAAAAGAAAGGCAAAAAACACTTTGTAAGTGAGGAACAAAACCTTCATTAGAGAGAAAGCATCTGAAAATCTCTCCAGCAAAATAACCCTTTGCAATCCCATTAGCCTGCCATCAAAAAATTGTTCTCGGTGGTGGTTATACTCTCTACACACCCTTCTTAATCCATTTTGAGATACTAAAAAAAATCCAAATAAATAGTTTATTTACTGTTTCAGTTCAAAGCTAATACATTTAAAAAGTGTAAAATTGTTTCACAGTTGTGTAGGACAACCTTTGCTAAACTCAAATGGAAATAAATAACAGTTCATTGTACCCCAGCTGAATCTTTTTTGTCAAACACTCAGATGCAGCCCTGTGTTAAAAATCTCATTATATCTCTTATCACATGGCTGCACGTTCAGTTTAAGTTGCAACAAGAATTGGCTGCAGTAGCCATGCCTGCTGTAAGAGATGACCTTAATAATGAATGTTGCTTTGGAACCTAATTCCCTTTCTGTTTTCCATCCCTGTATGAGAAAGGGAAGGTGCTGGTAGGAGTCCACAAATATGCCTTTGCTCTCGGGTTTGTTGCTTGCTTGGGGGAGCACTGGGCTGTGTGATTGCAAACATGGGCTGTTTCATGGTCATTTGCCAATTGTCAGGGAGCACAAACAGAAAATAGGGGCTATGTTTTAATGGATGAAATTAAATGGAATAAGAGTAGCACGGCTGGAATGCTGCTAATGTATTTATTTTGTACCATTCTGGTGGGTAATGGGCACTGGAACAGGACCCCTTGCCCACCTACCCCAGCAGAAGTTTGTGCTGGTTGCCTGGGCCAAGGCTTAGAAAGAGTTATGGAACTGTAATGTACTTAACCGATTATGTAATTCCGTTCCCTGGAGGGGAAAGAGAGTTTCTCAACACAGTTTGTGATAAGCTTGTTCCCTAGAGCATGAAACATTAATCTACATTACTAAAGCCTCTTAGCTGAATATTAGTTAGTGGCCTGTGAACCCACTGAGGTTCAGAGCAGGGTGAGTTGTTAGCAGGTGACTGGGGCTCGGTTTAACGCTGCCTCACAGTCCCCAAGATCTGTCTTTGCATTAATGTTGTTCAAAATGACAGCTGAACATGTTTTCTTAATTGTCAGTAAGCTGTTCCCTTTAACTTCCCTTGTGTCACTTTTCTCATTCTGTTCATTGCCGATTTGATGTGACGGAGGAACAAACGAAGAGCAGCTCACCTTGCGGCTGCCTTGGCCATGGACCGGGGTGTTTCATCCCACAGTCATTTTGGCAAGTGTAGAGAAAGGATTATACAGCACAGAATGTGTGCTTTAGGAAGGAGAAAATTGAGGGTGGGATAGGAATCTCTGAGCACTCAGCACACTGGTGTCTCCCGTGGGGTTTAAATAAAATCCCATTCCTCTGCACCACGTATATTGCACTAAGCTTTTGAGGTTTGTAGCATTCACTTGAAAAAATGAGTAACAAACTCTTTTGCCTTTCAGAGTTCTTGGGCTGAAGTTTTCATCCCCCTCCATCTAACTCTGAAATGCCAAACACTGTAGCAAAATTAGGATCAAGGAGGTGGTGTGATGTGCTCTCCATTTGCAGGGTGTAGCTGATGAGCTCAAGCTTACACCTGAATGTGAGATGTGCAGGAATTTTCCCTCTCTCAGAGAAGCTGCACCTGCTGCAGGTTCTTTCCATTATTCACTGGAAAAGGAGTGCACTGGGACATGGTCTGGAAATTTTGCCTAACAAATCCCCTGCTGTTACAAGAACCTAGAACTCTGGGGGTAGCTTTGCTCCTACCTCCACCCTTTGATATGTTATGATTTCTATGCCATTTTAACTATTCTGTTGCTATTTGCTGAATATTGGATACTGCACTGAGGATATAGTTCAGTGTTCTTAAGCAATACTTAATAACCATTTAATATTAATATTCTTCATCAAAGTCACAATTTTATTTTAAATAATTTTTCTCATCGTGTCTTAGCCATTGATCGTGTTATCATGGATCTGTACTTGATATGACAGCTGGGAAAGTTTTTATTTTCAAATAATGAAAACTGAGGTTCTCATGTTATCACTAGCATCTGAAAATGATAGTTTTAGCCAGCAACAAGAGTAATGAGACTTTCAGTTTGGTCACAAGAGATGGCAAAACTATTTGTTGTAGCATTTTCAATTTTTTGCCCAGGTGAGAAATAGAAAAAATATTCTGATGTGTTTTGACTGTCTGCTCTGTTCCCAAAAGGATTAGAAAAAACCTCTTTCATATTAACTTAGAAGGAAAGGTTGGGGATGTTGTTTCCACTGATACATTTCATACATTTCAGTACCCTGGGTCTAAATAATTTGGAACTTCAGGGATACATAAAAACAGCCCAGGATCAGCGATGGCATCTAAGACAAATGGATTCATACCTTTTTTTTATGCCATGTCTTGTCAAATTGGTAATGCATTTACATTAGCTGATTCTACAAGATATACAGCTCTGTGTGCCCACATATCTAACATAAAAATCAAATCCTTTATCTTTTACCATCATTTGCTTGGTGTTTCTCTCTTGGTCTTGCTTTTTTTTCTTTTTTTATGAAATTATGATATCTTACTGCATTATATAATTGCAGAATGTGAGGAAGACTCTACATAATTGAGTTTTAATTAATTTTGAGGCCCTAACTTTTTAATTGTGCCAATAATATCAAAGAGAAGGGAGAAATTTACAATCAAATTATAACAGTAAGTTTGACAAACTGTAAAGAAACCTTTAGCCTAAATCATTATTAGTCAGGAAGAGACCTTGACAGATGTATTTGTGGTTTAGCTGGTACCCTCAGAAAGGCTGACAGGAGGAGGAATTCTAGCAGAAGTTGTGTATTTTCACATAATTAAAAATGAAACCACGACATCCTCCAAGTGTTATCTTGGAGTAAGGCATTATGGATGTATTCAAATCCAAAGCAGAGCTGGTTCTCCCAGAGCCCCAAGGAGGTGCCAGGTGAAGACCAGCAGAGGAACAAAGCCAGTGGAAATGCAGAAAAGCAGAGACCCAGGATGCAAAGGGCAATGTGACAGCTGTCAGTGGAGCTGAGCACTCAGAGCTGATGGAACAGCTTCTGCTGCTGGCCTGGGGCTCAGGCTGTGCTGGGGGACGAGACCTGAGCCAGGCTTCCGAGGACAATAAACCTCAGGAACACACTGGGAGCATGGAACAGGAGATGCTGCTGCAGAGAAGCAAGTGAGCAGCCAGGCCATTCTGTGAAACAATTAACTTCAGGCTCTGGGAAGTCCCATGGCTGTTGTCTCATCCTGGAGTGAGGTTTGGTGTTTGAGGAGGAAAGAGTCACAGAGGCAGAGAGGAGCTGACAAGTGGCTGCCTGTGTGATCCCTCCCTGGGAGCACTGCAGGGCTGGGTGGCTTCACTTCAGACCCCTGGAGCTGGGCTTAAGGCTCAGAGGAACCCTGCAGAAAGAAAGGGGCTTTGGTGTTTGGAATAGTCAATATTATAGTCAATAGTCAAATAGTCAGTAATAAAGTAGTCAATAATATAGTCAAATAATATAGTCAAATAATAAAATAGTCAATATTATAGTTAATATTATAGATTATAGTTAATATTATAGTCAATATAATATATACAATATAATATATATACAATATAATACAATATAATAAATATATACAATATAATACTATATGTATGCAATATAGTATATATATTTGAATAGACAATAATCCTAGAAATAACCTTTACAGTCTTAGCCTTGGACATCACCTAACTGCAGGTGAAAAAAGCCACACACCATAACTCTTTTGACCCTCTGTGTTGGAGGACAGGGTTTGTCTTCCTGAAGCCTTCTCAAAATTAGGGTTCTGAGAAGGATCAGTGCAAACCCCACAGGAGCAGCAGAGTTAGTACCTGTACAGGCTTTTCTGTCTGGCATTGCCAGTAGGTTTGGCTTTCTTGTTGGCTTCAGGGAGGGGGAAAAGGGAACCTCAGGGAGAGCCAAGGCTCCATGAGAGCTGCTGCTGTGCTCTCTGCACAGCCCTGGGGATACCCAGCTGTTCTCACAGCCCTGGGGATACTGTCCCAGGAATTCTGACCCCCTCCAAACTCAGGCACCTCTCACAGTCTCTGAATGCTGTGTGAGCTGCAGCAGGGGCTGCCACACTGCTGAGAGGGTGGGACAGAGCAGTTCCACAGCAGCACAGTGCTGGGTGGCTGCTGTGAATTCCCAAAGCCCTCAGGATGCTGAGCTCTCCCCAGTGCCAGTGATGCTGTCCTGGCATTTGCTGACATAAATGCAGTCCACAGTCTACTTCTGTTATTGATGTTTATGGGATTTTGGTAAAATGTCACCTGTTTGGGGTATTTCAGTGTTCATATTGATGATATGGTTTTGTTGGTTTTTTCTTTTTTTGACAGTTTTTCTTGTTAATCTTTTTTTTAATTAAAAAAACAAAACAAAGCAAAATGTTTTTCTGCATATACCTCCAAGCATGGAATTGAGTGTCATATGTCTCTGCACCTGTCAGGGTCATACAATCAGTGACAAAGAACCAAAATGTGACACAATCATTACTGAGCTTGGGAATGTAAAAGGAATGGGATCTGTTCCCCTGGTTAATAGCTCTTTGTGACATATAGGCATCTTAATGATGTTTTATTTTGGATTGAGAACATTTTCAGCATGAATTTTTGTTAACACTGGCATGAAGCATTGGGATTTTGAGGATAAATGATGTGTCTTGAGTTAAACCATTCATGACATATTGTTAATAGATAACCATGGGAAAAAAATACTGAAATTTACCATTCTGGGGAAAGAAAGTGGAACAACCGCTGGAAGCACATTATTTAAAAAACACTACCTGCTTTTTCACTGTTCAGAAATGTGAAGAGGGCTAAGCTGTGCTTTTGTATTAATTCATGACAAATCATTTGCCCAGTTCTGACACTAACAAGAGCCTATTTCATATTTGCAGGCCCCCAAACCTCTGGTGGTAGCTGAGAGCATTTCAGCTCGATGGCTGATCAGGCCTGCACTCTGACACATCCTGCACTGATCATTTATCACAGTCAGAGATGATTTATTTACTTCCGACCCTTCCTGAGTCGGCAGCCTGCCTTCAGGATAATGTGGCTACTGAGTTTAGTTGTGTTGTAAATTAATAGATTCATTTCACTTAGTGCTCACAGATTGTGCTTGCTTGGATTTCATTTTAATTAAAAATATAGTGAGAATTACTACTGAACCTCAGAACACTGATTTTGACCAAATTACCTTTGGGTGTAACTCTGACTCTGGAAGAATCTGGATTTCTGCACCACTGGAGAATTTGGGGCTCCCTTTCCTGTTTTACTTTTCTGTTTTATGGAACCATTGTAACTGTTTGCCTCATTATGGTACAGAAGAAATTTTATCCCATGTGTCCTTTTGTGCAAATCAGTCTGGTGGCATTTGGGATGAAAATGTAGAGAGGAGCTGAAGGCAATTCTTTTGGTACCCCTCTAAAGTGGAAATAGCTTTACCAAGCCAGAATGTTCCCATGATAAATTCCAGCAGAAAGGTGTATGCTGGAAGCAGGGAGTGCAAAGCCTGCTCCATGGCACACATTGTTCCTCCTGGGCCTCTTCTGAGGCTCCAAATTGCAGATGTGAATTAAAGGTCTTTTCCCAGCCACTCTATGATTCTCTATCAGTGCTGGGCTTTGGATTCATTTTTCCTGCCATGGGAGACTACTGACAAAGCATGGCTCATCTCCACAAAGATATCCAATTTTGTGGGTAAAAATTTTAGAAATAAATCGGCTAATTCTGGGGAGATATTTTTTTTCTATCTGCTTTTTTTACCATAGAAGAATATGTTAGCATTTAAACCTGATCAGAACTTGAAGGTACCGAGAGGCTCACGCTGTATATGTGTGCATACTCCTGTAGGCATCTGTCATAAAATCCTTATGGGGTTATAAAGATTTCCATTCTGCTGAGACTCCAGGCAAGGCATCACAGGAAGGAGCTTCACTGGAACCCATTCCTGTGAAGTAAAACTCTGCCAGTCCAGCATTAACATAACAGTATCAAAATAGATGACAAGTCTCTGGATCTTTGGCACACAGACTATGCTTTTTCTGTAATAGGGATGAGTTTAGCTCATCTTTCCTAAAACGAGTGCAGCAGTAACACAGATCAGTAAATGTTGCAGTCAGTGCTGCAAATGGGAGAATTATAGATCGTCTGCATGTATGTGCTGTAGCCTTTCAGAGTGAAAAAGCAAATTTATTTATATATCTTTCATAATTCTCTCCCTTTGCCCGATCACTGCCCTTGCTGTGCTGTGTTATAGCTTCTTATTAGCCTTCCCCTTTGTAATGGAATATTTTATGTTGGATACTCAAATATCTATAAAGACACTAGTAAAAAAGTCTGCATTTACAACATAACGCAAAGAGGGCTGCTGGGATGGCTGAAATGCCCCTGTATTGGTATTGGGCATGGATTTAGTAGCAGAGAGATGCAACCAAGATGTTCCAGCAAATAGATTTATTCCAGCTGGAGAGCAGAATGTTTGGGCCAGGCTATAAGCAGCCTTCCCCAATAACCTCCATACTAGATTTCTTAAGGCCAGGGAGCTCTGCAAATAAATGGGGTGAAAATTTCAAACGTAGAGGAAGGCAGGGTCATTAAATATTTATTTGGCTTTCAGCATTTTTCTTTTCCTTCTGTAGAACCGTCTTGTCTTTCATGACAGCAGACTGAGGTTTGTCTGTTTTGGGTATCAGACTCTTGGACACAGCTCTTGTAACAATCCATTCATTTGCTCGTGGCAGCTCATGAGCCCTGCCATAATTTGCTGCTTTGGGGTATTTTTTTCCCCCGTATCCCTGCCTGAAATATTGTGCTGAGCTCCAGTCTCTTGTTTGATTAAGCATAGTTCAAATTTTCCTGCAGGCTTGGGAGGTTTTGTATGACTTTTTCAAGTTCAATATGTGATCCTGTCTTGCTCTTACAGCTGTGGCAACTTGGGCATGAAAACCAACATCCTGGTTTTTTCTAAACATTGAATGATGTTCATGATCTGCTGTCTGTATGATTATCTCAAATAACATTAATTTGGGTTAATTATGCATCCTTATGTGAACTGATATATCTGGCTTCATCAGCTCCCCCTCACCATCTTTCCCTGGAGTTTTGGTCAAGAGCACAATACCAAAGATTGGATTAAAGAATCAATAAGTAGTGTGACGTGAAAAAGCTGATCACAGAGTAGCTTTTGACAATTTGCTTTTTCAGTATTAATTGTTGTTGAAAATCCTATTTAGTAGCCAAAGATTCCAGATCATGTTCTTGAATTGTGGTATCCGTCTTTCTTTTTAAGATCAGAAATTCTGTTCACCTTTTTAGATAACTCTTTGTTATCCTAAAATACATCTGAGTTATTCAGAGCCCTTCTTGACCAAAAATATCATAGTGCCATAATTTTACTTTATTGGTTCAGTGTTGGAAAAGCCAAATAAAGTTGAAAGCTACAGATTAATTTATCAAAAACCAAAATATTAAACTTCTGACAGTCATAAAAATGTTGCATCTGGAAAGACATGCTCTGATTTAACTCTAAGCAATTACAATAAATTATCACTTAGATAAGTTTAAAATGCTGAAAAGCTTACTAGAAAATGTGTTCCCATTAAATCACGGAGTAGAAAACAATTTTACCTATATCAGTATTTATTGTCAAATTACTTTTTTTAACAGGGAATGAAAATAAGGAAGGAAGGAAAAGAAACCCCTACAAAATAATGGTAAGTGACACAGCTCAGCAAAGCAGGTTTTAGGAGTTAGTATAGTCCCACAGAGACTGAGCCACGAGTGTGTTCAGTGCTGGACCTCTCAGAATGTTAGTGCAGAGTTTGGGAGCCAGAGCAATAAAGGAGATGTGTCAAAATCTGTGAAATAATTGACACCCTGAAGCTTGAACATGCCAGACCTTTGCTAAAGCTGCCCAAAGTGGGTCCCTGATGGCAGAGGGCTCCCAGGGCAGTTCAGGGACCTTGTTTGTGTCACCACTGGGCAGAAGGGTGAGTCCCCAGTCCCAGTGGCACTCAGGCACTTGGCTCAGGTCTCAGCCTTAATCCTGATCTTTTTCACTCAGCCATTACTTCTGCAGCAATCAAGATCTGGAGAATTGGTAATTATTTATCATTTGAGGCTTTTCCCCCTCTAGGCTCTGTCTGTTTGATTTATGTACCTGGCATCTCCTTTAACAGCTGCCACCCTGGTATGTATTTATTTATCACTAAAGAGCAAAGAAAGAGTACTAAGTTCAAAGCCTTTAAGCAATCTGAGCACTTCCTCCTAGAAGAACATTACCTAGCAATAAAGTGTGGAAATGTAGCAAGGCAAGCTTGGGAAAGTGAAAAATGCAGAAGACCTTACCTTTCTGACCAGGAAAAATAATGTTCCAGTTACTAGGCCTAATTTTAAAACAGGAAGGTAGTTCTTATTTAGTGAACAGGTCTAAACTAGGCTAGCTTGATGCTGAAGTTTTTAAGGGATGATTCATGTAGGTAATTTTAAATTGTCAATAATTTGAAATGTGATAATGGTCATCAACAATCATCTCACACACTTGGACAGTATGTAGCAAGCTAATCCTTGATCACCTTATACCATTACCTATTCAAGGATGAGTTAAAATCTCTTTGTGGCTGCACTTTTAACCATACAGTAGTGATAAACTTGTTTTAAGTGTTGTGAGAAGCCTCTTGAGTTCATAGTACTAAAAAGCTTCCAAGCTGAAATACTGAGGGGTGGTCCACATCATAAATGGGATTGATTTTCTTGAGATAACAGTTGGATGCTGTCCCCTGTTCTCTGTGATGAGGAAAATAGATTCCTCTCTAGAGATGTGATACACCCTCCTCAAAAAAGCATTTGGAGCTCATGACACCCAGACAAATCCTTTTCCTTGGTGCTGCCCCAGGGTGCTTCACACCCATGGCTGGGGCAGCTTGGATGGGTTTTTCTCTGAGCCCCATTTCCCCTTTGGTGGTGTTTGCTGTCCCAGTGCAGCATCACTTGGCAGCTGCTTTGGGGAGCATGACTGATCTGCAAAGGGGGCCCTTCACCTTTAAATCAAACTCCATTTCTCATATGCTTAAAAAAATCTGTTAAATTCACATCATATGGCACATATTAATTCTGAGGTGTTTCTGAGGGTGCCCTGGTTGTTTTTTTCCTTTAATTATTTTGTATAATTTTATGTACATTATTAGGATGGGAGACCTTGATAGACTATAATTTTGAAAGCTTGTTGTACTCCTTACTCCTTCCTTTCCTATTTAATGGTCCCTCTTCAGCAAAATGTTTAAATACACATTTAACCTGCATAAATCCATTCCTGTTTGGAAATTCACTTCACAAGCACATTGGGTAAAATTCTGACCCTGCTGAAGCCTGATGGTCCTGCCTTTGGTGGCTGAACTTCCTAACTACATTTATTTTAATGGGATGTGAGTTTAGGTGTAGGTGAAAGAGAGAAAAATAAGAAAAGATTTAAAAATAAACAATACATGAAGGTAATTATTAAATAATAAAATAATTAAAAATTGTAATACCAAGGCAGTGGTGTGGCAGCAGTGTTCCTCTGTGGCTACAGTGAGGAAGGAGATAAAATTGCAGTTTGGTTGAAAATTATGTCTATGATCTTTAAGAAATTTAAAGAAATGTGGGAATGCCTGCATAACCTAGAGGGGGAAAAAAAAAAAAAAGTATTTTTTGGGGGAGGGGTTTAATAGTTTGAAATTTTCTTAGAAGTTAGCCTGGTTTTTAATTCACATTGCAAATCATCTGGTAAAACAACAAGGAAGCCTATCCAAATGAAAAATTTCAGTGACTTTTACTTAATGACAAAGCTGTTGTCAAACTTAGGACGTCTTATTTCTCTCTCACATAGAAGCTTTTTCCTGAAAATGTTTTGAGAGCTCGGCATTTATTTATATCATCAGAGACCTCAAGTCAAGATCTTGTCTTTTTTTAATCAATACAATGAAGCAAAGACAACTGGAATGTTAGGGATGGTTTTCTTTTATCCATTAAATGAGGTTTATAAGCTTTGCTTTCTCTCTTTCTACCATGCTAGCCTTTAACTCTTTTATCACATTAATGCCAGTGGCTCAATATTGTGAATTCTGTGTCCTGCAGCTGAAGCTACTTAACCAAATTAACAGAATGCACTTCCCTAATGCTGTTTGGGCCCCAGTGAGCGATGAGTTGAGTGAGCCTCTTTGGACATCCTTAATATTCTTCATAGTCTAAATCTGTGCTTCACTCTCAGTTCTGCCTGTGGGAAAGATTATATGTGCAATTCCTGAAAGGAGAAGTTTTTGCCATGCCATCCTTCATAAAAAAGGAGGGAAATATCAGGCAGATTAAAATTATGGACAGGATCAAAACATATCTTAGGTAGAAAAGGTAACAGTTTGGGTTGGTTGTTTGGGCTTTTCTTGTGTGTTGGTGAGGACAAATTTAATTGACTTGTGGCCTGATCTCTGGATCTTGATTTGGATTTGGAGCCCAGGTTCAACATCCTGGAGATCAGAAGGTATCTCCTCCCATGTCAGTAATATTCCTCTGTCCTCACCCTTACTTGTGTTCTGCAATAAGGTTTTAAGATGCATTTCAAGGGAATTAATTTGTTCAGTTAAGATATTACTACATTGGCAAAAATATAAAGGGACACTGCTGCATGGACTGTCCTTCCTCCACAGTGCTAAGAATAGGTTAGAATTAAAAAAAATACCCTGCAAGTCAGGAAGTTGTTAAAATTTAGTTTACTTTTGTTCATCTGATATTGTTGCTAAGACTGTCATTTCCAGTGATCAAAAAGACTGAATGTTTCAATCTCAGAATTGGTCTAGGAATACAGTTTCTTATAATTTAAAAAAAAACAACAAAACAACCAAACCTGTGTTTCTGCCTCAAGATAAAATTTCTCTATCCTTATGGGGTTATATTATTAAATAGATTACATAGATTTGTTGTTGTGGTGAAGCCTTTAGTCACTTACAGTGGTCAGTCTTTAATAATATGTGTTCACATGGAAGTGTTGTGCAGAACTTACCTGATAATGATAAGGAACCCCTGGCTACATAAGGAGTGAATTGTTTGTGTGAGCACAGTGCTGCAAAATTGATACACAAATATACAGGTGGATCTGTGTTGAAAGTAGCTGCTATAAGTATTATTTTCATTTGCAGGAAGAAAAGAAATAGAGAAATTAACTGATCTCAGAATACACTTAGAACTTGGGCACTTTCATGTTTTCAGTCTGTGATGAATTCTCTGGATGATGCAGCAGTACTTTCTCGTAATAAATTCCTATTAAGCTGTCAGAATATTCAACCATTCAGTCTTCCTCTCCTGATTTTGTGAGTCACGTTGCAATAGCATATCTGAAGAAAGGCAAACATTTCTCATGTTAATTAGGAGACTGGGAATTCTTTGTTATTTACTGCTTCCACCATCAAAGGTGGTTGCAGTTTTCAAAGAACTGGTGCGTTTGCTCATGTTGCGATTTCTGCAGAGAAACTCACCAAATGTATTCTATCAGTTCAGCTTCCTGCAGGCCAGAAAGAAAAGGAACAAGCTTTTATTGTTATTTATGGCACTAATCTGGAACAGACATCTCTGTGAACACTCTTTCCTCCTTTAGCTAAACAAAACCTGGTGAAAAGAGGAAAACAAGTACTTTACTGGTACAAAGCAGGGCTCAGTGACCACTGGGGACTGAGGGAGCTCCTGGTGAGCTGAGGGGAAGAACCTGGGGATGAATGTGGGAGCAGAGAGCTGTTCTCTGCCTGGGGGAGCTGTGTGTGCAGGCTGCCTGTGCTGACCCTGCTGGGACAGGGCTTGCAGAGGTTTGCTCTGTTCCTTCTCCATATCCTGCCCAAGCAGCCCTTACTGCTGAGCTTCCAAAACTCAGAAACCACGAGTTAAACTCCACTGTGCTTTAAAAAACTATCTTTGCTTGCCTCTCTGCTTTTTAACATGCACTTCCTTTGTCCCTTCCTTCCCCATGGCTTTTCCAAAATACCACCAGGAGCTGATTGAGATTTTCCTGCTCACAATTGATGAACAGCTTCTAGACCCCTCAGTTCCCAAAGAGCCCATGCTGCTCTTGTTTCTACCTTGTCAGTATATATGCCTAGATATTTCTTTTTTCCACGTTACTTTTCCTTCCAGTCAGCTGAATATGTAGCAGGAATTTGGCAAGCTTGTCTTCAGAAGTTGAGGTCATGAGTTAAGGACAAAACTTATTGATAATGTCATCATGTAGGTCTGGAATTAAATGTGTTTCAGCTAGAACTACTGCACAACTGTGTACCAAGCCAACCTTGCAAGGTAGTAAATCATTGCTTAGGAGCTTTTACAAACTCATATTTATGTTACAGCAAAGAAGTTTACCTTGGGAACAGTATATTTAAACTGTTCTCTGAAAAATTGCTATAATGGATTTTCACGTGGTAAAATGTATGCTCCACAGATAGCATCTTGTTTGTGTCAGATAGTGCTGTGTAAACAATTGTAGGCAACATTTTTAAGGTAAAACATAAATACCTGATAGTGAAGAAGTTAGTAACAATTTGTGTGATTTGATCAAGAGATTTGACACAGCTGTTTTGAGGCAGAAAATACTATATGGTGATTAAGACAGAGGATCTTGTTTAAGATTAAAAATGAGGAAACTCTTTAAATAATGTTCAGAGCTCTCAGAAAAGGTATTTTTTGATATCTGTGTAACAAGGATGTCTGGAAAAGTTTGGGAATAATTTAGAGATTTAAAATAAAGCCTGTAGAGTGGTGTTGTCAGCAGCTGTGTCAGTGCTAATGTGGCACAGCACTGGCTTCACATCCTGGCTGTTTGGGGTCACTGGGACTGCTCTTTCCCCAGGTATTTTACCCATAGTAACAGCACAGTTGTTGAGTAAGAACTCAGACAGGATCACCCTGGAAGTCTGCTGTGAATGAAATTGCCCAGAATTAAACTGGGATATGTCCTCAATAATCAGAATGTTGGACAATTTATGAATGTATGTGAATTTATAATGAATTGAACTGTCCCCAGTCCATAAATGTCCCCTTACTTCTTTTATCTTTTTGTGCTCCAGCTAAAAGTGCTACAAATACACCAAAAGGACAGAAGAGATGTTCCAAATATCCAGTTTTACAGAAGTGGCTGCAATTTGTAGCTTTGGATGTAAAAAAAATCAAACAGAACCAAGCTGTGCCAAAATCCTCAACTGAGAAAGCCTTAAGGACGTCATATGATTTTTTATTTGGGTCAAATTTTCTCACTGGGTACAATTTGCACCTTAAATTCTTTTACTCATAGCTACTGGCTATTCTGAAAACAAGATCTTATTCACTTTAAGTCTCTTTATATTAAAAATCAAATGTGGAGGAGCTATTTTAAGAAGCCACCATTTTGACCTCAGAAGTTTGACTGTTTATAGACTTCATTAGACATAAGGAGACAAGAAATAAGGATTCAGCATTTATATTATTTTTTAAAATGATGTTTTCTGTCTTAAAGAGAACTTACTATATCAGTTCTCTTTGTGATGGTTTCTTCCCTTTTTTACTTAATGAAACTTCCTTGTCTGCTCAGTGTCATTTTCAGCTGTGAAAAGGAAGCTGAGGTACCAGGTAGAATATTTGCATTTACAACTGGACTGACTGACCTTTACATAAGATTCAGCAGATGCTCTGGATTGATAGCTCACGTTCCTCACTCTGAAATAAGTATAGCTATTTCCAAAGAATACCAATTCATAGTTGCACAATGATCTAAATCCATCTGAAATTGCTGTATTTTAATACTTAGAGGGTTTCTATAATGGGAGAGAGGGAGGCAGAAATCCTTGTTTAGAGTTCAAGGATAGAAAAGGTATGTCTGAAAGCTCTCTCAGTATATCACATTTATTGTGTTCTTATGCTTTGTTGCAAATGTCACAGCTCTACAGTTGCATGGAAAGTGAATCTTAGCTAATAAAAGGCTTCACCTTTCTTTTCTTTCTCTATACAGTACTTTGTAATAAATATCCAGTACAACAGCATTTGTTATTTCCAAGTATATCTGATACACAGAGATGGGGTTTCCTCATAGGGGAAAATGTGTGTTCTGCACAATGCTGTTCAGCATTTGGAATGAACTTTCACAGCTATTTTTCTTATGCTAATGTGCCTTGCTTGCGGTTTTGATAATTTAAATTTTGCTGGGCTTTTTTTTTTCTCTTTAACTAATTCTTTTGACATTTGCTATAACTTAGCATTGATCAAGAGCAAGTCATGTAACCGGTTTCACAGGTACTATCTAATGATTTGGAAAGCTTAAATATAATTAATTTGGTCACTGAAATGGATTGTTGGCTGAATTCATGCAGTATATCTGTGTATGAATTGCTGCTATATGTTGCATCCCGTGAAATGAAATTCTTTTAAAGGAGTAAATTGTGTTTCCCATCAGTTCCCTGAACATGGAGAATATAGTACAAAATCGAGGAGCAGAATAAAAAAATGAGTACTATTCCCCTTTATCTTTTTTTCAAGTATTTTTCTTGTCTAAAAATGAGCCTGTGTATCTCTGTGAAGTCAAAACACCAAAAAATTCTGAACCAAGCAAGCTAAAGATACATAAATAAGGCATAAAATGATATGAGATCCTGTATCCTCCATGTCAGGATCGTGGGACAGTGGACAAGCAGTGGAGAGTCTTTGAGCTGGCTTTGTAGCAAGGAATGGTTTAAATGGAAAATTACAAAAAAGTGCTGACTTCCCTGATGAGCTGTCAATAGGAGATTTAGGGCTCCCCATGTGCCATCAGCATGCTATAATTGATTAGAGTGTTACTATCCTGGAGTGTGCTAAAATAAAGGTTAGAGAAATCCTGAGGATATCACCTACCTTTATCAAACTGCACAATTAAGGGTACAGTACATAATCTGGGAACAGAAACCGTCATTCAGGAATAAGTGATCTGCTTTGCTTGGAATGAGGAAGTTTTTCCTAAAAGTCATGAAACAGTCTGAAAATGGCTGCTCAGAGGAGGGGACTTAAACTGGATCATTATCTGTTTCAAAAGAGTGAGACTGTGGATTATAGCTGTATTGAGCACAGAACTGTGAGAAAGGTTCTTGATCTGGAATCCACGCAGACCTGGGTCTAAAGTGGCTCTGTTAAAGTTGTTCTCTATTTGTGTGAGTGATTTTAAACTCAGTCTACATCTAACATCTCCCAGGGGTTCAGAGGGGCATCTTCTGTCTCCCAGTGGTGAGGCTGGTCAGGGTTGTTTTAGGAGTCCAAATGGTTTGGTAATTGATTCTGGCAGTCCTGAACTCCTCCCTGCAAGGCACAGTCCAGGAGGATGGAAACAGAGCAGGGAGATGGCTGAATTATTTCTGTGGCTGTGCCTCAGGTGTGCAGGAGAACAGCAGACAGAGCTTGGTAAGGTTTAGGGGCAGGGATCCAGGAGAGGGACAGCACAGGGAGAGCCCTTGGTCTGCTCTTGGTCACTGACACATCTTTACCCCACACTGTTGCCTGTGGGTTCAGTTTTCAATTATTCAATTAAATCAAAGAATCATTTAGGTGGAAAAAGCCCTCTAAGACCATCAAGTGCAACCATGAATCCAGCACTAAACCACATTCCCAAATGCCACCTGTGCATCTTCACATCTCTCTAGGAATGGGGACCCCACCACGTCCCTGGGCAGCTGTGCCACTGCTGGTGGGTCCTTTTGGTAAAGAATTTTTTTCTGAATATTCAACCTAGACCTTCCCTGGTGCAACTGAGGTTGTTTCCTCTTGTCCTTTCATGCTATCAATTACTTACTTAATTTCTTCAAGGAAATTGAAGCAACAGAACATTAGGCAAGATACCATTTCCTGTGGATTAGAAATTATCCTAATATTCCTTAGTGGGCATAGATTACATTTAAAATCTCATTGCTACTTTAAACTTCGGGGTTTGTTCACCTACATTAGCCCAATAAAGATATTAAAGCAAAAAAAGTCTAACAATTTGCTCAAGGAAAACACCATATATTGTAACACCTCCACAAATCAATTTATTAATTTAGATAAATATCTGCTTGATACAGTATTGAAGTACTTCACATTTTCAGAATGGATTTTGTGCTTTAAAAATGTTACCACGTAGTCAAATGCAACACTCCAAACAAGTAAAAATTTATTAAAACTATTTTCTAGGAATTTAAAAAATACTGGCTTCCATCTCTGAACAAATGAAACCAAAATTTTGAAATGTTGTGGTAAACAAAAGCCCATTTTTCTTTATCAGCTCTAAATGCTGCTTTTTGAAAAATGTTTCAAGATATTGAGAACGACAATAGAATATTGTGGCTTTCATGAACAGCTGCAAGCAGAATATTGGTGCAATGCTTTTATAGCTAAACTTAAATTGTTGCAGATTCAATGTTCTTTTCCAGCCAATAATTAACAATTTTTTTAATGCTTAAGCATTGAATTTCATTATTATCATATATTTGTACAGATATATTAAAAGGAAAGTTACAGAAGCTAAGAAGACTTGATGTACAAAAGAGCATTTTGGAGTTCTGAATACAGAAAATCAAATTATGACTGTCTTTGTAGCTTTTTCAAAAAGTATAAACAAGATGGAATCCCATGTCATAGATGACTAAAAGCACTTTTGATGCAAGCATACGGTAGCAATCATTAAATATATCATGTGCAGTGGCACTGGGGAAGGCACTGCTCTCCATTCTGCTCAATGGACCATGCTGCAACACTTGTTTCATATCTCCAAACCTTTTACGATTGCTGCTAAAGGAGTCAGTGCTTTACAGTGCCAATGAATCAAGTAAAGTCATCCCATTCATCTGTCTGTTAAAAGCCAAAATGTTGGAAAGAACAGACAAACACAGAATGTAACCATGCAAAAAGTTTCATCAGGATTGCTCCTTTATCTGTGTGTCAGGGGAATGTGCCAATCAGAGAGGAAGCAGTCTGTGTTTTGTTCAGGATTTAGGTTCTTCCTTCCACCTCAATCCTTACTGTTAAAGTAATTCTAATGAAACTAAAAGTTTCTAAAGGATAAACTGCTTGTCTTTTCAGCTACTGTCCACCTGAAAATTTGGCTTTTTGCTAATCTAATTCGGGTGGGATTTTTGTGTGTTGTTTCACTTATATATTCTTTAATGTGACCTTGTCTTCCTCCTTTGTAACAAGGACATAGAAAGGAAAAAATAATAAATCTGTAATCTTAATTCCTGTGGTCAATGTTAGTTCAAGGTGAAGCCCTTTGAATGAACAAACTTGAGCAAACTTACCTGAGCTGTTTTTCCATGTAGGCAGGTCATTGTGCATTCAGCCCTCACAGGCAGAAAATAACACATTCTAGCCAGGAAGGACAGGGTGTTTTACTTTGTTTGTGAGGAGAAGGGGTTTGCCTGGAGGATTCTCTCATTAATGCCAGGAAGAGAGCACCAGGCAAGCTAAGCCTGTCCACAGTTCCAGCTGTAACAAGTGGATCACCTCTCACTGTTAAGCAGAACAAGTTCCCAAATGGGTCTCAAGCAAGTGAGCAGCTGCTTTTTATCCCAGTGGTCACACAGGGACTCCTGGAGTGTTGGAAATGCTGGGATGAATGAAGAGCAGGGAATAACATGATTGAGCTGAAGTCATCAGGATTGAATGTGGGTTCAGAAAACTTTTGGGGAATAAAGGGTGGAACTGAGAGCGAGTGGGGAGCAGGAATTGCACATCTCTCAGACACAGTGCTGGCTGATGGGACCTCCCATTTAGAAAGGAAGAATGCCTCAGAAGTCAGGGCAAATCTGATCCTTTAAATCCAGATTTACAAACAAACCCAAGGAGTGGTGAGTTTAGCCAGGTCTTTTCAGCTCTGCCTCTTATGCTAATATTTGGTGGAGATGTAAATTTTCTTAGGGTGTGCTCGTTATTATCTATTCCCACTGAAGCTGCAATTCAGAGCTGCCTCTGATCAAGAGCTGGTTATTTATGCTTCATTACAGTCCCATGTTTGGACTGTGAGGTTTTAGGGAGTAAGAACTGTGTGAGGGCTTTTTTTACATGTTTGTAATTAGATTTTTATTACAGGCTAGAGTTAAAAAAAATAAAAATTAATGATGGCTCTGAGCAGTGGTATTGATGTTCACATTGAATGCAAATAGAAGAATAACAACAAGGGTTTTTTACTTCTTTACTTTTTTACTTCTTGCTCCTGTGTTGAATACAACTGTCTTATTCTGCTATTCATGATTATGATGTCACTGGAGACAAACTATTTTCAAAGCAGGTGTCAAAAAAGTAATATGGCATGTGTTTTATATGGGCAATACCTATATCTGCTCATGTCAATTGGATGCCTCCTATTGCTTTCACAGACTTTGGATCAGGATCTGAGCAGCAGGCAAAGTCTTAAAAACCCCAAAGAATGACTGCTGTAAATAAATACAGCTAATGGGAACAAGTTCACCTCTGCAGCCACATCTTTTAATTTATGTCTGAATTAAGGGAACTGTTCAGCTTTCATTGAATCACAAACCTCCAAAATGTAGGTTTTTCTCTGACCACAGAGCAAGTGCAACACCAGAAAAACAAATTCCCTCCTAGGTGCCTGCTGTAAGCAAACCTCAAGGCTCACCAGGTGGTGTCAAAATCTTTATGGCACAACTGGCCCAAATCCACTGGAAACAGACTGAAACCATCAATTGCTTAGAATAGGACAGTGCCACCTTCTACAATCCCTGTTCAATATGTCTGTAAATCACTGGGTTTTATAGTGGATCTTTGGATGTAATTAAATTATTCATACCAACCACTGCATATGAAAAATTAAAAGGACTACCTTAAAAATGATGCAAATATTACCTATAAAGGATTCTAGGTTTTAAATTAGACCTGTATATGAAATATTAACACAATTCCATCATGGACATTAGTACCAGCCAGAAGGCAGCAAAAATATCTGAAATGGCTGGGTTTGAACCACCTGTTTACTGAGTTTCTGTAGCAGTAGGACTGCTAACCCATTGATTGCAGGCTCACGTTGTATTTTTCAGTTTCCAAGGGAAATGTCTGTTCAAGAACGTGTGTTGTAGACTGACTGCAGGACTGCACCTCACCAGGTAAAACCTTGTTTACCAGGGGTCCCTGGATTATTGCCTTGCTTAGAGGCTGATTTAGTGTCAGAATTCAGTCCTTGGTGTTTCCTGTGCTCTGAGGTAGGTTTCTGCAGGTTGTGGCTCACCAGAAACGCTGGCCAGGCAGCAGGACACGGGGCAGGTGTGACATGCTCGAGGGGCTGGCCCACAAACACAGGGTGACAATAGGTTCTGTCCAGTGACACAGACTGTGCTCACCTGTGCTCATGGTATCACTGCCCAGCATGACAGGATTTCTCCAAAGAGCTTCTTCATTTCTTGTTCCACGTGGTGAAATACAAGGAGGGGCTGTGCATTATTGACTGGAGGAAGGACAGAAAAGAAAGGAAGGGTGGAGGGCAGCCCTTGGCTGCTGGGTGAGCTCCTCTTGTGTCCCCAAGCTCTGCTGCCACCTGTGTGGGTGACACGAGTTTCTGAGGCCACGCTGGCCCTTCCTGCTTCCTTTCTCCCACAAAATCTGTAGGCTACACATCTGTGTCCTATTTATGCAATTTAGGATAAATGCATCAATTCCCCCTTCAACTTTTTTTGCCAGCTACTTAAAAAGTTTTGAATTCATTCAACAACCTCCCCTGCAGACAGGCAGAGATTTCTCAGAAGCCAATGTGCCTTTTGTTTCAGTTAGAGATAAAAGATTTAGCCAGAGATGGTTGGCTACTTACATAAAATATTAAAACTTTCTGAGCTATCATATTGTACTAGGCTGAAGTCTGCTCGTTTTATGCTGTTAAACAACCCATCTTTTGTCATACAGGGGAATGATACCTGATTTAAGATAATATATTTTCTTTGCTGGGTCTGTTTATGCTTGGAAATGATCTTGCTATATCCCTGTATTGAAAATTTATGAAAGGTACTAACATATTTCTTGTTATATATTTCTTGTGAGCACACTTTTGCAACTTTAGCATGGTTTGAAAACTACTTCTTGCCCACAGCTAGCAAGAAACAATGATTTCATATTTCCCAATCCCTCTTTATTGCAAAGAGGGGATACAATAATAAAAAGGCATTTGCTGGTGGAATATTGCCAATAAAGTACAATAATACATTAAAACAGATACTTAGAGTTGAAATTTATGAGTTTGTTTTTCTGTGCCAGTCAACGTATTTTCATATGTTAACATAAAAATGTAGACTCTCAACAAAACCTTTAATAATAAAAAGAGCAGCAGTCAAAAGCAGGAGTAGAATTTTAGCTTGTGATATGAAGAGTTTATCCTGTGATTTTGGGGGTGGACTTTTTTTTTTTTTTTCCCCGATTCAATTTTATTCTCCTTTTTCTTTTTTTCCCTAATAAAATATTTATCAGTTTGTTCCTTCATATATCCTTCAATGGAGCTCTCAGACCAATAATATTTCTGTTCTGCTCCTTGTCTTTGCAGAAGATTAATTTTGAAAATGAATGTTTCATTTAGAGAATAACAAAACTAATCAAAGCTGGGGATAGGATTCTTGCTAATGAAGGTAAACACTTGTGTGTGCGTGTGTACACAGTGCTGAGACCACAGCTAGCTCTGACCTTCCCAGTCATCTCATATAATCTTTCCTTTTTTTTGTGGGATCTTTTGGTATTCAATAAGCCATTTTTGAACTGAGTTATTCTGCAGTTACTTAGAGTAATCCCAAACAGGCAGTGCAATCATTCCATCGAGTTCCTCCTTCTTTACCCTGTTGTTACCAAATTGTTACCTGTTGTTACCTGACCCCTGGAGTTTTCCAGACTCCCTGGGCACATGTGTGTGTGCACATAGGCAGCAGAATATTTGGAAATGAAGAGTGGCTCTTGCTTTGGGACCAGCAAAGTCAGGTAGGTCCAGGTTGATAAAGCACTAAAGGAAGTGCCAAACAACTCTGTGTACAGCCAAAGGCCCTCTGTTGTCTCTGGCATCCTTAGCAGAAGGTAAATTTATTTTCATCAGTGCATAATGTCATCTGGAGCCCTGGCAAAGGTATAAGGCCCCAGAAAAATTAGTTTCAGATATCAAACCTGCAAAGTCTCATGACCAAAAGGGTGATGAGTGTTTCTCAGCCCTCAGATCTCTGATGATTGATGTTCACAATCTAAAGCAGGTCTCCTGCTGACATTCCTCTGAGCTCTGAGCAAGGTCTGGAGCCAGCAGCACCCAAGGTTCACCAAGGAGAGAGCAGGCAATCACAGCGTGTTCATAATGCAGCTCCAGTGGGCACTGCCTGAAGAGGTCATGAGAACAGATAAACAGTGTAATTAGGCCACAGTTTTCTATTTTTAAGAAATTAATTTGATTTGAAGGCACAAGAGAATGCCTTCTACTGAAAAATTGATTAGTGACTTATGCTCTTTATTATTTTATGTTTTTTAAAGTGAATATTGGCCAAAGGCTTGCATTCAGTCATCACCTGTGAGATTCCAGGGGCTGAGGGAGAGCAGCATAGCAATGTTTAATGTTTTAGTGCTTCCTTCATCTCAGGACATATAAACCTGCTGCAGCTGCTGGGGCTGTCTTAGCAGGACCCAAGCCTTGGGTACTTGGTGAGACTGGTGAGGTTTCAGAATTAGTTAAGAGGTAAAGGAGGTCACAATCTGCAGGTCCACAAGAGTGGTTTTGAGGGACTGTGAGAGCATTGAAGAGTTGTCAGAAGTGTTGGAGAGCCAGAGGAAACAGAGGCAAAACATCTTTTGGATCATGTAAGAACAAGCAGGAGAAGACAGTGTTGCTTTTGGAAACAACTGGCATTTCTGTTAATTCATAAGTGGAGGGGTAAATGAACATGGATTCAAGTAGTTACCTGGCTAGAGTATCCTGTGGTGCAAAATTCAGTGGTTTTAGCTTTGTTCATAGCAGCCCTTAAACTGACTCATGACTAGGTAGACTGAAAAAATGGTGTGTCACTGCAGCTGCTGTTACAGAGGTTCTGTTATTTTCCCTGGCACAGTTAGGTGTGATAGCAGGGACAGATTCACATCTGTTTATGAGCAACAGTAAGGCTGCACTTATGTGCAATAAAAAAGTGAGGCAAAAAATATAGTGAATCATAACTTCAGGCAACGTACGGTTATATTTCTGTTTTTTCCCCACTTCTGAAACTGTCCAGATATACATCACAGCAAACAAATTAGTAAGAACCAAAATAATTAAATAACTTAACTTTAAGACAGAAATTAATGCAAAATAGGTGTTTTATTAAATGTCTCCATAGCAGCAACTGTCTGAATCTGGCTGTGGTTTTCAGCTAACAAGCAGTTTCCTTTTAAAGACTTTCCCCCCCTTATATCCCTTGTCTTTGATAAATGGGATCAGTGGAAATGTTACAGTTCTGCAGGAGATTGGCTATTACTTTCCCCTTGGCTGGTAAGCAGATATTGTGTGGGGTTTTGTGTCCACCATCCACCTGCCATTTCCCCAACCCACTTTTTCAGGTAACCATCCTTTCCGTAAATATTGTTTGAGATTTCCTGCTGTCCAGTTGGGTGTGATACAGTCCAAAGTTTTCTGTCTCCCTTTTGGATATCTGATGAACAGAGCAATGGCTCTTGTCTGACACAAACACCATGTAGAACAGATTCCCAATTCTGAGCAGCATCTTCCCTTTAAAAAGGAATTTCAGCAGGAAAGCAGAACCTCCCTGTGCTCTCAGTTTCCTGGTTCTTTCTCTGTGCAAGGTTATGCATTGCAGACATCTCTGAGGCTCAGAACATCTAAATTGAAAATGTGTTTAACCCTGTATGTTAGTCATGTTTTTCAATGACCAGGAATTATTGTATAAAGCAAAGCTGTACCCTTATATTATTTTACATTTAGCATTGTCTGTTTTGTGTCATGCTCAATTTTCCCTCCTCTACCCTGCTGCATCTGGGGTCCAAATAGGACATCTTTGAAAAATTATTACATTACTTGCACATTTCTGGGGTTATTTTTGTTTTGCTCTTTGAAGCTTTGAATGAACCCAGGCAAGAAACCAAAATTGTTTAATACCATGGGGTGAAGGAACAGTAACAAAACATAATAATTTGCCTGGGGAATGGTGAGAAGTCAAGATCAAGGTTATTTCTCAGTAAATGCTTCCAAGTAGGAGGCAAATGAATTGCAGGAGCCAGAGGTAGTATCAGAATATCATAAGGGGCAGAAGGGAATTTACCTAGGTCACTGTCAAGCCTGCCAGCTCTTTGAGCCAAATGGATGCTGCTTTACTTTTGAGCTGCTATTTTGGTGCTCTTAGTACTGAGTTAGAACTTGCAAACAGATGAGGTGCACTGAGAGTGGCTGCACATGGTGGGGGAACATGAGCAGTATTTAATACCTGAAGATAAGGTATCCATGCAAACATGTAAGGTCTGACATTGCCACCCAGAGTGTCCCATTTGGCTTCAAACCACGAATTTGACACATCTGAGTGTGGCAAACAGGCTTAGGAAATTGTCCCAGTCTCCCCACCCAGAACATGATTTGATTCCCACAGTTCAAGGGGGATGCTGAGACTGGAGGGTGATCCAGATGGTTGGGGGCCTGGGGTACATGAGCTGTGCATGCAGGACAAGGGGCATGAGTGGGTTTAGTACAGCAAAGATAAATCTGATCACTTTAACTAGAGGCAAACTAACACAGCAGAGCCAAACTCAGCATTACCAGGGGTCCCTGTGTTAGGGCACAGTGTGGGGTTTAACACTGTGCCCTAACACAGGTTAAACCCCACACTATTTTTGCAGGGATTATTCCATGCCCTTTGTGACTGAAGGTCCTTGTTTGTGCTTGGTTGTTTGTGTCATCTTCACAAGTGCTAGAGAACAGCAAAGACCATAGATCAAAGTTTCTAAAATTACAAGAACTGCCTTGAAAACCGAGAGCCCCTGCAGCAGGACCTGTGGAATGTCACCATCTGCTCTGCTACAGATGTCACCAGCCTCTTGATTAGCAGTCACATCCCAGAATTGCTGTCTGGTGACTTTCTGGAATGCAAATCTGGTGCTAGAGTTTGGTCACAGCCAGCCTCAGAACAGACTCTGCACTGAGAGCTGCAGTGGAGACAAAGAAATGCCACGTTAGGTACCAGGTGTACACATCTCATGTAGAAGGATATTCAAAATGCCCAGAAGAATCTGCCAAAATTTGGGAAACTTTTGGATGAAGAGTCTCTTCTGGAGGTGTTCATTCAGTGGTTGCTGGATCTTCTGCCCAAGATTAGTTTTGGTGGTTCCTGTTCCCAGTTTACAGCAGAGTAAACCAAGATTTTTAACACCACCACCAGTTCTCCATGCTGGTCATCAAACAGCCTCCACTTCCTCATGTCATTCCATAGAGCCCTGTTGGCTAGCCCTGCTAATTCAGTGTTTCTATTGGAAAGGAATAGCATGTCCAGCCAGGCTGAATATATCCCTGAACAGCCCCTGAATTTTACTGTGGTCTGCATAAGCAAATGGCAGCCTTAAGGAACCACAGATTTCTGGGATATTGGGATGAAAATTAATGCTGTAGTGGGAAGGAAAAAACTCTTTACCGAGTAATAAGCTCCAAGAACTGGATTGTTTTGGCTTTGGTGGGGGTTCTCTGTTATTTATTTTTTCTGTATCTGAATAAATATCTACATTCTTCATTTATACCAAGCATAATTCAACCAATTAAAATGAGCAGTAGGTATTAATGAACTTGTTTACTCACACACAGAAAACACCACCATGTGATGTTTTGCTGAGTAGGCTCATCTTGACCAATATGAGATTTGGACCACTGAGAACTGGAGACCTGAGTCCCATTTGGAACTCATCCCATCTTGTTTCCTTTTTGAAGCAGGGTCCCTTTTAAAATCCTTTTCATGGGAAGCTTGTCGTGCATCACAAAATCATGCCAGAGTAAATACAGATGGAATATCGAGCTGCTTCATTAAAATCCCTGTGATTTGTGTAAGGAGCTCAAATCTATTGGAACCTGACTTGTTAGTTTAAATTCCCTTACTGAGATACAGGTCAGGTTTAAATTAATAAGTGGTGACTGCAAAATCTTAATTAAAATGATACAGTTTTGTGAGTAGACAAGCACTCCTTAATTCATGTTGGGCTGGGAATATCTTTTTTCTATTGGTAAAAACCTGCTTGTAAAGGCGTCAGAGCAAATTAATTCCTGTGGTTAATTTTAGTGACTTAAATTACCAAAAATTATAAATCTAACCCTTTAGTCACAACTACCTTCAATTATTTAGGAAAAATTACCTTTCTTTTTGGGGGGGTGGGGGGGTGGGATGAGGGTGTGCTTGATTTCTCTTTTTTCTATTGAATTACAAAAAGTTTAATCATAATTTAAAAGGATTCCCTGATGTTGTTAAATTGTTTCCCTCCTGTGGGGCTTGATTCTACATTGCCCTGCAGTTTCTGTGGCACAATAGTGGGGTGAATATCAAATGGCTCTGAATGTATTTCTCAAGTGTGCTGTGCCTTTTCCTCCCCATTTGCCATTCACACAGAGGTGGTATAAAGTCTGAAATAGTGTGATGGCAGTGTGGGATGAGATCCTCAGGCAGTGATCCCCTCACACCTGACACCTGAGAAATCACCCTGCAGATGTTAATGCAGAAATCCAGAGGTGCACTGGGCCTGAGGCCAGGAGAGAAACAGCAGCACGGGTTTGGGGGTTTGCTTATGCTCTACTAGAATTCTAGTTCACACAAGTTCTTGAGTCACCTTCAGAGGTACAGTGCTGAATATAAAAATTATTGCTAATCTCCCTACAGTTCTCCAGCAGGCAGAGGCAATAAAACTCAGGTTGATATTCCTCCCCACCACCACCTTCTTTCCCCTCCTTTTTCTCTTTTGTCCTCTGCAGAGCTGCTTACAAGTGCAGCTGGGAAATAATATAATGTCTGGTCTAAGGATATATTGTGGAATCTGCTTTTTACCCCAAGAAGTCTTCTATATTTCTCTGCAATAGCTTCCATGGTAGGCGCAGCCTGGATTCATTATGGCTACGTGGAGGAAGGGGATTGTATGAGCCTCTGGCATGGCTCTTGCTATTCTTTTGTCTCTTCCTCTAGCCCTAAATAAGTCTAAACAACATGTAGACAAGACAAAACCTCAGCAGTGAACAAAAGCTGCCTGCATGTTATCCATCAGTATTATTTAAGTAGGACATGCTGGGCTGTTCATGATACACTCATACTGTAAGTGATAAGCTATAACGTATGGTGTTCATTTACTTCTCCATTCCAACAGTAATATAGCAAAGACAATAAATTTTCCTGTTTGTTCTCTGACCCACTGTTCTTGGGTTAAGCAGCATGTTTGTCTACATTTGTCAGTTGTTACAAGCTTCTAGCTGCTGCAGACTGGGGTATTGATGAACCCTGGAAAATGGAGCCTTGAATAATGTATAAAGCATTAAACATGCAACCATTTCGCTGGGAAAAAGGGGGGAAAAGTGTATTATATGTTTTCTCTGTTGTAGTTCCTTCATTTACAAAACATATTTGTCAAGTCTTTTGCTAAGAATAATGCCAGGATGCAGTTTCCCATCATTCTTGTTAATGGGACTGTCTTAGTGTTACAGTAAACAACCATAAGTCTTGTGTCTCAGCCATTGTGCAGCACGCTTAGTTTTTTTCAGCTTCCAATTAAGGGTATTTTAAATTTGTTGTCTCCAGTCATAGGAGTGGTGGTGCAATTTCTAGGCTTGCATCAAGAGAGGGGCACTAAGGAAAAAGGTGTTTTTCAAAGCAAGAGCATTCTTGCAAAATTACTGCGTGACTAAAGTACATATATCAGGTTCTTTAAAAGCTCAAAACTTATTCCTACCTGTTATAGCGATTTATTACTAGAAAAGCAGCACTGATTCATGCATTTTCCTGAACAAATTTACGTGATAAACCATCAATATACATTTACATTAGCAAATGGAACTTTCTATCATATTTCTGAGACCAGAGTCCAAGACTTCAGTGGCTGTGAATCAATGCAGCTGCATTAGCTTCAGTGGAATGGTGCTGATTTATATCAACTGAAGCTCTGGTTTGTTAAATTCTTCCTCTTTTGGAAGCATGTATCAAAGCAGTGGAAAATTGCAGGATTTGATTTAGTCCCTATTTGATATGCCCCAGAATTCACCATTGCACTGGGAAACTTCAGTGAGCCTGCCATGATTTTATTGACATGAAGTTTGAATTACCCTCTTATCCCGGCCAAGGCTGAGAGGTTTTGGTGAGCTCTGTGGAGGACAGTCACGGTGCTTCCATTTGTCCTGTGTCACTTCTGCAGGGAAACAAGAAATGGGATGTTTAGAGCTGCTTCCATGGGCTGTTTCCACAAGGACTAAATTCATGTGAAAATACAAAGACCTCATTTTAAGAAAAGGAAAATCGCTGTGTGCAGATGTCAGCTTTGCTGGGCACTTCATCAGCTAGCATGGTTACCTCCATAAACTAAGGACAGTGTCCTGTCCTGCCACATGTTGGTTTCTGCACATCAGTCCCACAAAGAGAGATGTGGATGCACTGAGATGGGAATACAGCCTATCAGTTTGCTGTGCCTGACACCCCTGAGAGCCTGAAGCCCTGCACAGAGGTGAAGAGTCTGTGTGCACAGAGACAGAGCTGCAAAGCTCTCATTAACATCCAAATCCCTGATCATTGGAACAAATACTTACCCCACCTGTGGTTCTCCTCAGCAAGTTATTTGTGAACACAGAAGTAGAACAGTTTAAGACACAGGAAGGGAGTGGGCATGTAATTGAAGTCAGAAATACAAAATTTATGGGATGCGAACCCTTTTTTGACCTTTCTTGGAGGTCTTTACTCTCCTACAGATAGGAAAAGGAATGGTTCTGAATGTCTGCTTCACATCCATAGCTGGAGGTATTGGGATGAAACTTATTTTGGCAGGGTTATTCACCAGCAAAACAGAAGGGGTTAGGAACATGTCTATCCAATAAATTGATATGGGTTCCAAGTGTCACTAATGAATGATTTCAGTTAAACAGGATCAATGCAATTACTCTTAAAGGTGAATGTGATGCTCTGGAGTGACAGTTTTTAGGGGGATTATCAAAAAATAAATTTCTAAGGATAAGATGTTTTATTTCCATTGGTTGAACACATAGTGGTGCTGGAGGATATCCCCAGTGGTAACTTCCTAAAGCTCTTGGTGGTTATAGGTATTATTTATTGGCATTTGGAGGGAGCAGTTCCATGGCTTTTGCTGCATACAGGCTCTTCCTTTCAGAATTAGTTGGCTGAGGCATTCTCCTCCTCCACATACGGAGCAAAGGTGATTTCACAGCTCCTAGGAGAGGAGTGCAGGCTTCTGTGGTGGGTATCTATGAAAGGCTGGTGTTTAACCTCATGACTTCATTACCAGACTCCATCATAAGCAGCATCTCAAGGTACTGTCAGTCTATGATTTTGAATCTCTGGCATTACTTTCAATTTTTGATTTACTGACTATGTTCTTAACATGAACCTTGCTAGTTTAATTCTCATCAGTGCTGCTATCCACAATCCATCTTCTGAAGAAAATTATGGATCTACTGAAAAGCAGGAGGAGATATATAATTCAAGAAGTTTTCAAGATTCATTTTCAGGAAGATGAAGTGCCGACCACATTATGTGCTGAGTAGGGTTCTTTGAACAGTAACAATGCCACCTGCAGCACTAAACATGTATTATGAATAAATGTTTTATTGCAAGCAAGACAGGGGAAAAAAATGGTCAATCACTATTGCCATGTCTTTCCCAGCAGAAAAAAGATTCCTCTTCTGCAGCTCTAATGACTTCTGTAAAAAAGTACACACCAATATAGAACTGGGTTCCACTTCTGTGTGGCCCACACTTACAATGAGGAGAGCAATCTGTGCATTTCTGGAAGGGATAGAGAGGAAACACCTAAATGTGGTGCTGTAAAAGGAGCAGGAAACACATTTGCAGTGCTGCAGTGTGCATGATCAAAGGGACACATTCTCCAGAGGGAATGCATGAGGTGCTGCTGCTGCCTGACAATAACACTGCAGTTCCATGTTCCATTCTCCCATTTAATTAAATTAACAGTGGCCCAGCTCTTCATCACTGATGCTGTGCACTAAAACAGAATATGAAGGAAGAAGTGCTAAGTGTTTAATTTCAGGTGAGAAGCTGTGGATGGGTGGCAATGCAGGATGGAGAAGCAGGAGCAGGCTGAATCCTGGGCTGGTTTTGTACACTGGGGTATTGAAACTCTGCCCAGTGGAACATGAAGAAGAATTTAGTGTAGGGTACAACACTTTGAACATCTAATATTAATACCTCCTTCCTCCCACTTTCTAAGTTACTTCAGTTTTGAGATACCTTATTGACATAAAGTGGGAGTGGAAAAATAACAAGATCCTGAAGAATAGAGGTCCTGATCCAGCTTCTTCAGTGTTCTCAGGATCATTTCCACTTTAATCCTGGTAGGATCATTGCCACTTTAATCCTGGTAGGATCATTGCCACTTTAATCCTGGTAGGATCAAGCAGAATAAAAGCTGAAATTAATATAGAGTGGGGCTTGTGTAAAAACTTACCTGCAAACATTTCTTTTGATCCTGAGATAAAATAAAAAGTTCAGAATTTCACAATAAATCATCAAAAATTACGTTGTTTTCAACAACTGTCTTCTAAAAATGAGTGACTTGCTGAGCTGCTAAATAATTTGTAACTGGTAGGATACCTCATAATCTTTTTCTCTCCCTTCACAAATTGTCTGGGAACATTTTAAGAGGCTTTCAAATGATCTCCTGGATAAGAATTATTTTGCTGCTCTGCTTTTCCTGACCTGTGGCTTGTCTGTAGATTGTGTGTAAATAGTCAGAGGAATACTGAGTGGAGCTTGGAAGGGCTTTGGGAACAGGCACAAAATGTCTGTTTGTAGAGGCAAAAGAGCCACTCTTCTGAGTGAAATTCAAAAGTTGAAATTCAAAAGTTTAGGTTATGCCTGCTAATCATTACATTGATTATTAAATTATTAAAACCTTTGGAGCGTTTGGGGTTTTTTGGTAGACAGTTACCTCCAGGTTCAGGAATTTTGAACATCTTAACTGAAATACAGAATCTGAGTCAGTCCAACAAATTTGTTGCTCATTCCTCCATTCCCATTTTCTTCATTTTTAACTTTACACATGTTTTCTTTCTCCCTATGAATATATTTTTGGAGTCAATGTAACTGCATGTCCTCCACAGAATATTGCAATTTCTTTGTTAAATACTTTTTTTATTAATATTATTAAGCACTAACACTATTCCTTTATATTTATATTGATGATGTGGCCAAGTGGATTGGGAAAAAGGTTTTATGGTTGGGATATATATTCCCACAGGGATGCCTGTGAATGCTGTACATACATGTAGGTTTCTCCTTTTGCAGAGGAAGTTGTACAGTATTTTTCAGAAAATTTGCTAAGTGCTTTCAAAATCTGATGGAATTATAATCTATCTGTAAAAATAGGTGGAAAGATAAATGAAAAGTGACTGAACAAAACAATTACTATTATACACAAGTGTTTGTGTTTTAATGTAGATGAAAACATTTCTTTTTATCAAGCTTCTGAAATTTCTCCAGAGTGCTTTTCCTTTCCTCTCATATTTGTAAAATTAATCAACCCAGAATAAAAAAGATAACTTTTGGAAAAACTAACACTTGGTTTGTATATAAAAATAAATTGAGAAAAACATGGTCTCTCCACATCTTTTAAGGAAAAGGATTTTTAATATAGTCACGATTGGTTACATCATTCTCTTGAGATCAAAAAAAAAATATATATTCATCCCTTGAAGAACTCTTCCTTCACTGGCACCTCCCTCAAAATTTCTCATTACTTCTAAGAAAACAAAATGCAATCCTTGATCCTTTCTCATTCGAAGCTGCTAGATGAAAATGAACTTTTAGAAACAATCCAGAATCCATTTGTCAGGATAATAACAATTCTCTGTAACAATTCTTTCTGCCTCTTCTCTCTCCCCCTACCCACATTAATTATAATGCTCTAACAGAACAGAGCTTGATTCCCTTTTTTATTAAGGTTGTTTCACTCTATTATTGATTAAGCTTATTTCCCATGATAAATAACCTTCCTGTCAAAAAATGATTTATGAAAGCCAGTGGTCTTTCTTTTTCCAGTTTGCTTTTCCTGTGGTTACATATTACATATTATCTCCTGCTGACTGGTTTGGGCAGTCTTTGAATCTACAGTTACTGATTCTCATTAAGAGAACTGAATTTCAGTGCTGTAAAAGGCTTGGAGATCTATCAGGTGAATCATTTGATTTTAAGTTAGAAACAGAAGCATCATTCTAATGTGAGCATATGAATTTGTGATGTGCCTTTAAGACTCCAAAATGTTAATAAAATAACAAGCATTGTGCTTATGGAGAGCAGCTCCTAGGAAGTGGCATCCTTCATGAACATACTGATACTTCTGGATTGCCAGCAGTCCCATTGGGATGGCAGTCTTTGTTCTCATCATATTTATAAATATACATATATGTATATATATTAAATGGCAAACAGCTTCTTAGATGACAACACTTCTGCTTTATGCAGCTCTTGAGATGGACTGAGTGTGCTTTTGTCCAGGTGTGATTTGTTCTGCCAACAGACCTTTTCTCCTCAAATTTAAGATGAAGCATGAGGTCTTCTGAGTTCCTTTTCCTTGGTGGAAAAACTGAAAAGCATCCAGGTTGCACCTAATGTGTTTATTGCACAGGACATAGCTAACCTGTTTCTTGATGAAAACTGCTCAGAGGTTTATGACTTGTATCCACAGCTGAGCACCCTTCCAGGCAGTGCTTTGTCCAAATTTCCTGTCAGGTTCTTTCATATTCTCACAGCAAAGTCTTCATCTGTGTCCGGGCTTCTTCCACTGCATGATTTTTTGGTGTTTTTTACTGCATTTGTGTTTTCTGTCTCCCATTCACACAGTTCCAAATAGCCAGTCTCTATTTGAAATATGTTTCAGGAACAGCTCAGCTCCAGGGGGAAGGCAGCCTGTCTTTGGGGTGGTGGGATGGTGTCTTTTGGTCTGTGCTTGGCACTGCAGAATTCTGATCCACAAGCAAGGTTTCTCTGCAAATGAGCAGTATTCAAAAATGTCCATAGAGAAATGTCACTGCTTTTTCATAAATCCTGAAGAAGGCTGACTGCACAAGCCCAGGTTTAGTAACTCATTCACATAATTCACATTGCAGTTCTGCAGAGATAGATACTGCATTAGATAGACCTAAAAAAAAAAGATTGTTCTGACATACCCTTGAACAGCCTCATGAAAAGCATAGTGCTTCTAAGTGAAAAGGCATAAAGCAAAACCAAATATTATCATTGCTTTAATTCTTAGTCTTTGTTCCTTCAAGTTTGGGCTCTTAATAGAAACTAATGGGAACTCTGTATTTTCTTTTTCCAAGTCAATAGCAATATTAGGATCCTGAGTCCTGAAAAGATCCAGGCTGACATTTGTTGTATTTAATACCTAAAATCAGCTTCAAAGAGAATGAAGCAGTGTCAAAAACATAAAAAATCAGCAGAGACAAATACTTTTTTGTTGTAGTCCTCAGAATTAATGTTGATAAGGATTTCACAAATGTGACACTTTTTGCTCCTGATATCCTGCTTACCTGGAGAAAAAAAAAAATAAGGGTAAGAGGTCATTTTCTTAGTCTAGTGTTGTGTGGCCATAATATTTCAGGTCTCACAAATTTTGAAAGGAGCACTTGATGCTGTGACAGGTGATAAAATCAAAGGGGCCAGTAAAGGACAGTGCTTTCTTGTTTTCTTTTAGAGAGTGGTTCCTTTAACACGATGCTCAGAGCTGGTGGACAGCAGGTCCCTGGGTTTCTGAGATCAGAGGTTGTCCTCGGTGTCAATGATGTTTCTGTTCTCATGTTTTCTCAGTAACTGAACTCTCCACATCTCCTCACTGTATTATCCTGCCTCAGAGATGGGGAGCTTAGGTACAGAGAGCCTGGAGAAAACAGTGAGTAGGAGCAGAGTCTCAGGCTCTCATCCTGCTCTTTGACACAGCTTCAGTGCTGGGATCTCGGGCTGAGCTGCTGGATGTCTGTATCAAACCTGTGATGGATGCCGAGCACAAAAGTGGCTTCAGTCAGGTTAGACCACGACAACCTGCCACTTCAACAGTCATTTTCTGGGTAATTGATTTTTTTTTTTTCCCCTTTTAAAATAAATTAATTCATGACTGTTAAGAAGCTACATTGTTATCTGCAATAATTAACTACTATTAAATTTAAATATGGAACTTTGTCTCTCTGAAATTAAAATCAAGGGTCTTACTGTGCTCTAAGGTGTTGTGTCAGTGTTCATTTTACAGCATACCTGGAGAAAGGGCCTGGAGTATAAAGATGAACTCACTGCCTATTTGTATTAGGTAACAGTGGAATGATTATTATGTAACCAAATCAAAGTGAGGGATATTTCAATACAATAAGCCAATGAAGTTTTAAAATAATAAGTACGTGGAAGACATTTAATTTTATCTCCTTGCTCAGGTTTAACTACTAAAAAAGTGATTTTGCCTGAACTTACTTATTAATTTCCAGACTTTATGGTCTAGATTCCTTTAAATCTATTTAGAAGCTGCAAGAATGACTTTCTCAAGTCACTGTTTGTCTGGAGGGAAACACGAATTAAGCACTGAATTGCAAGCTGCACAGCCCTGGCTCTGTCCTGTCAGCACAGGAGTGAAAGCCCAGTGGAAGAGAAGGTTATGCATCTGTAAACTGCCTTGTCTCAATCCTGATTGCAAATGTCCTGGGGACTGGGAAGGCCTCCTGTGCTATCCTGGATGTTCCTGGTGTCCTGTTTGAAGCACATTCACTCTCCCTGGTGACCCTGTGCTCCTTGCAGTACCTCTGGAGCTGCTATCAGCATCCAGCCTGTCCTGGAATTGGGCACTGGCTGCTCTGACTGATTCTGGAGAAATATTCTGGGAGCCAAGCTGAAGAATTTTAAGTTTTGTACCTTTTGTCATTGTATCCTTTGCCATGCACACTTCCAAAACACAGTTTTGTACCTTTTGTCATTGTATCCTTTGCCATGCACACTTCCAAAACACCAGCCTAAGGTTACACAGCGACCAAGACATGCCTGTGACTCTGAAAACTTCTTCTACACTTCTCTCACTTTCAAATTCATTGTTGCTGGCTGAGCAGCTTACTGTCTCACATTTCTAGTGAATATTGGCCTTTATCATGTAAGGGAATCTGTTCTTGCTCAATCCAGATTTTCTCTGGGTTTATTCATTGCCCATGTATTACAAGTCACTTGACAAGAAAAGAGTTGATGCCTCTAGGCATTCACCATTCTTGCAATAATCCACTGTCCTTGAAATCATGGGGACTGAAAAGTCCTTGTTTATTTTTTGGAAGCATAGATTGGGAGAGGGGAGCAGAGGGATTCAATTTGTTCTAAACTTTCAATTTGAGGCAACTCTCAAATGATGACATTTATAGTCAGAATATTTCTCTCACACACTAAAGCATCCATCTGGTGGGTTTCCCAGAATTTCAGATGTAAAGAATTTCTTGGTTTCCCGAGTTTTTTGTTTTCTTAAATGCTGTCAACAGCACAGAACCAAAAATCTGTATTATGCATGGGATCTACTGTCTTATAAAAGCAGAAATAAGGAAAGGACACTTACACTATGTGACTTTGTCTTCCCAAAATCGATTTTAGTTTTAAATCATGTTTTTAAATCTTTCTGGGTTTTGTTGTGTGTGCTATATTTCAGTGATGTCTGCCATAAATATCTGTGTTTGTTTTAGTAGGAGGCATAACATCTGAGAGAAGCTTGGCATTTCAGAGGCAGAGAATTGTTCTGATTTCCAGAATTAGGCATGCTAGGAAGTAATGCTCTGAATTAGTTGAAATGTCTGGCACTAGGGATTCAATCATAAAAAAAACACCCAAGAAGGAATCAAGAGGCTCTGCAGACACATTGGAGATGCAGGACATATCCCAGAAATCCCAGAAGATTTGCAGGGAATGTATTGAATGGTCTGTTCAAAAGGGATGGCTTGTTCTGCCCAGGGTTTGTTCTGACCCATCACCATGCAATCCACAATCTTTATTTTTGCTGTGCCCAGTCACATTTGATTTGATTTTGATTTTTGCTGTCTGGGATTGGTTTCGTACAGTTGATGTGTTGTATCCAAAACCTTCTAGAATCTGGTAGTGTAAAAATAAACTCTGAACTAAACTGTGTACAGATACCTTGAAAAATGGTTATCACCAAGTGGTCAGCTGGCAATTAACAGTGTGTCTGCTGAAGAGCTTTTGAATTCTTCAGTTTTAGGGTCTACAGAAAACTTTCCTTACTTTCCTCCCACAGCTCTGGAGAATCAGTGAAGCCCAGAAGGCAGCTGAGGAAGAGGTAAACTGCAACAGGAGTGACTTTGTGCAAACGTGATTTGCATGGACTGACCTGAAAATATTTTATACATTAAAGGGGAAAGCTGCTTTCCTATAAGTTTGGAAATCACTCAAAGACCTCTTTTCTGTATGGTAAATCTCATTAGCATTCTGTTTCCATATGCTTTTGTTGGTTTCACTTTTAAATGCTTTGGCTTAATGGTATTGAACAAAATAATGTTCAAAAGAAAATTCTCTGAGAGTAAACGAATGGGGCACCTCTCTACGAGGGGTATTTTTAGATAAGGTAATTTCAGCATACTGAATCTCCAATCATCAGGCACCTAAACAGCAAATGCATGGAATGGATGAAGAGAATTTGCTGGGAGAGTGCAATAACAGGTTTGGGTGCAGCTGGCAGTGTTGTTGTGCAGGTATTCCATGGGGCCATGCACTTTTACATGGCAAGGAGCGTAGAGATGCTATGCTGAAGGTTTCAGCAGCACCTTGGTCTCCTTGGCCATCCACAATAAGAGGCTTCACCCTACAAAGAGATCAGAAAGGCCTCTCCAGAGGCTCTCCTCTAATGGGGTGTATGTGGCACCTTGTTTTCTGACACTTTAGGGAAGGACAGGAGATTGTTCCCCTACAGATCAGCCTGTGAAGAGCAGAGCCCTTCAGGAGCTGGAAGGCAGTGAGGCAGGTCAAGGAGAGAACCCACACAGAGGGAAAGTCCCTCTCTCATGGGGGAGAAAAGTGCACCCAACAGCTGGCAACAGGTCTGCTTTTTGTGAAAGAGCTGCTGGAAAGCTTCTAAGCAGTTCTTGGAGGGTCTCTTTCTCTTCTTGGCTGCTCAGACATGAGGAAGAGTTGGATGGTGGCACTCTGAACCTGTACTCCCTGCCAGAATGGGCATCTTGCATGTCATGGTGCCAATAATCACTGCAGAATAGTGCTTGCAGACATGGCACACCATGCAGTGTATGAAAAAATTATTATTTGAACTGAGGAGATAAGTGAAATAAATAATATTAGTACACCAGCTCAAATGTGAATACAGAGGCCAAAGTTCAAGAAACACAAGCTAAGGATTTGTGACTTTAGTTGTTACCACTGATACATTTTTGAGTGCTCCTGAAATTAGAAGTCCATTACCATCCTGGCTCATGGTCCATAACTGCAGAAACCATGTTTACCAACGAGGGGAACAGAGAAAGAAATGTTATTTTCAAACTGTTGAGAGGTTATTATACAGTCAATGGAGAGTGAAACACCTACATTAGAAGCTGCATAAAAGCACTTGACAATGTCCTTTTACTGAGTTTCAATAAAATGTATTAATATGATTACTATACTGCTTGTGTTCTAAAGCATGAGGCCGTTTTTTAACCTATGAGTGCAAGATCCTTTTGAAAAATAGTGATGAAAATGTTTTCAACCTCTTCTTTCAGCAATTTCTGTCATCCAGTTTCCATTCCTGTTTGTGTTTGAAAGGAAAATTATGATATAATTTATTTTTTTTAAAAAATTTCTCAAAGCCTTAAAAAGAAGTTTGCTGACTTTCTTTTATATTTCCATTGACTCAAAGGGTGTTTCTCCCTACGTGAGCCTTCTTAGCATGTAGAAATGATCAAGATGAATGAGGAATTGTGCTTCATCAGTTCTGTAGGCAGGTGGTTTGCAGTTTTTAGGGTGTAATTTGGTCTAGATTGAAGAGATACTTGCTTTATTAAGTATTTATTAAGATGGCAAAGAGGCTACATCCATATTTAAGTAAAACTTAAATTTTTACGTACTTTTCTCCTGGAGCTTAACAGTTCCCTCCCCAATTCCACTCTAAAGAGTGAAGTCTAATTAACATCAACAATCTTTCTATGGCTAAAGTATTTCCTTTAAAAAAAGTTTTTAGGAACTGCTCTAAAATTATCAAAAATGGAGGTCAAGCAATGGCTTTAAAACACTCCATTGAGCCTTTCTGTATGCCAATATACATTTTTCATCCTTAGCTTAAGGTTGTATTAATAAAGAAGAGGTCTGCTGCACATTATGCATCTCCTGATCTCGGCTATTTCACAGGAACAGTAAGCTATGAAACTTCAGGGTGATTTTTTTCTATAATAATCTGCTTCTGTTCCTACTGATGAGGATCCAGTGCTCCTCTTTCTGACCTTCCATGTTCACCAGCCAATCAAGCCTGAACAGTTTCAGCAGTGTTAAACTTCACAGCTATTTCTGTTACTCTGAGGTCTGTCCCCATCGATTTTTAAAAAGTCAGCATGCCAGGAATTCATGTCAGATGTCAGCAAGCTTCAGAGTCACCACTGATAACCTGCTGTCTCAGCACATCGCAGCAGAACAGAGCATTCATGTTGTTCTCTTCCTGATTGTCTGGTGAATTGGGAAAACATTGTGCAAAATACAGCAGCTTCACTGGTGGGAAAAATTGCTGAACAGCACCTGCATAGTAAAGAAAGACCATCTGCTTATTTTCCATAGCCCCTATTTCTCTACCTTGGTATCTGTCTGGTTTTTGTCAGGCAGGATCATTCAATGAGAATATATATATGTTTCTATGTAAGGAAGAAAGAGGAGAGAGAGAGAAATCAGGAGCAGGATTCTGTTTTCATACAACTCAGAATTTTCCTGTGGAACTGACAGCTACAAGACACCAGCAAGGACAGGAATTCACCAGTGCTCATTAAGCTGACTGGGCTGTTTGTCAAGAAGATGTAGACAATTATGATTTTGTGTAGTTTAAATCCATATACTTTAACCAAAAAGGCTTGGTGGGGTATAAACTCTTCTTTCACAGCATAAATCTTTTTGCTGAGAGAGATGGGAAGAGCTACTTCCTATTATCTCTATTTATTCTTCCCATGTGTGAGGCAGGTTTTTTATTTTCTTGTGTAGCACAGAGTAGTGATTGCTGTCACAACCCCTGCATTAGATCAGATGAGTTAATTCCAGGTTTGTAATTTATACACTCTAATACAAGTACTGTCCTTGGACAGTAAGAACACCTGCATTTTCTTTTTGTTATATGACACCTTAGAAAGTTACACTACACTAAAATTTAGCAACTTCTGCTGTTGTGGGAGCAATTGTGCTCCTCTTTACTGGAGGTTTCATAAACCTATTCACTGTAACATTCTGGTTAAACTGAAGACAGCTCGTATTGATTTTCTCTTCCTCTTCTCCTCCTCCTTTTTTTTCTTTTTTTTTTTTCCTATTTCTTGTGCTTATCCATGTGGAGGACAAAGACAGTGTCTAACTAAGTATTTTTCCCTTAATCAGGCTGAGAGAAAAGAAGGGTTTCAAGGTCAGTTACAGTGCAAGATGCTTTTTATAACCTCCATCATCTTGTCTGTTTCTTCTGCCTTGAAAAGAGAGGGTTTTTTCCATGACACCAATTACGCTACAGGCTCTCACACAGAATTCTTCCATTTGGGCTTGTATTTGCTCTCACAGGGAAGTCCCACATCTCCCCCAGTACTGTTTTGGTGATGTGAGCCCCTGACCTTTGGGAAACTATCCTGAACTCCACGAATTCCTTCATCCCTCACTTCACTTATTACAGCTGGTGGTTACTATTTGTCTTGTGCTGTGTTAGCAAAACCCTGTGCAGATGGGGAGTATAGATTTCTTCAGTGAGGCTAAATTGGCAAAATATATAATGCAGTATCAATTGCCCTTGGTGCCCTGAATTCCTGCCTTCGTTAACTAGGCTGCAGCAACTGTTGAAGTTAATCTGTCCACTGGCTGGGGAAGGAGTGTCAGAAGAAGTGAAGATGCCTGTCTCAGGTTTTGTCCAATTTATCCTTTATTTATTTGGTGTAGTTCCTGACTGCAGTGTTATTTGAGGTGCTTGTGTGCTCTAAAGCTGTCACCCTCACAAACCCCTTACCATGTGAAGCAGCCCTGTATTCCTCATTTACACAGAAACGTTGAAGCATGATCAAGTTGCACAGTTTGATGGATTTTCCATTACATTTATGACAGAAGTATGAGAGCCCAGACCTTTTAACCAATCTGATGCTCTACTCATATTTTTTCTAATTTGGGACAGAAATATGCATTCACTGTAAAAGCAGCTGAAATACTCCAGGACATTTCTGCTTTGTGCTTGTGTTCAGCTGAAGTTAATAAGAGCTTGTTGAACAGATCTTAATTTTGCCCTTTGTTGAAGGTGGTAGCCTTGATTGCCTCCAGCTGTGGGGATGACAACTTCCAGGTGAGAGGATTGCCTAGAGGGGTGGGGTTTGTGTGTGTTTTAAACCCCCATCTTTATCTTCACAAGAGAGGAGGAGATTTTAAAACATTCACAGTTTGGTTATGTGAATTCTTTTTTTTGAGGGAAAGAACTGATACACAGTTTTCCTGATTTTTGTGCTAAGCAAAGCAGTCCTCACTACTCAGGAACACCCAGTGCTGGCAGGGATGCTTTGGAGACAGCAAAGGAGTTCCTGCTTTGTATTTCATGTTGTCATCACATCAATGAGCTCCTGTATCCAGTGGTTATCCTTTTCTTCCAAATTCAGCTTTGAGCTGATATCTGTTTATCTCTGTGTTTCTGTTGTAGGAGTCTCCTGGCAGTTTGGTTAGAAAAGGTTGAAGCTTACATCAGATGGGAAATTTAATACTTTAGTGCATTCAAAGAAGGCAATATCATAGTCTTCTTCTCTTTGTCCAGTGAACTGACATTTCAGTAACCTTATCAATATATCAAACATTACTTCTGCATGTTTAAACTCAAGCTCTGAGTGAGAGTAATGTTGTGTGAGAGGAGCATTGTAGATGTGGGGTCAGTCCTCCTCAGAGCTCTGCCCTAGGAGAGCCTTGCTTGCTTTCCTCTTTGTCACAGATTTGATGATTGTGTGGTGTTTCACTCTGCTTCAGCTGTTAAAATGACATTCCAAAAGCTGTGTTTCCCTCTCCTCTCTCCCAGGAGCTGCAAGTTCTGTTTGAGGCCATTCTCTGCTGCCTTAAGCACTGATTCAGAAATATCCACATCTTAATGAGGGATCCGGCCACTATCTGGTTTTGGGCTCTATCCTGGAGCCATCCCAGACCATGTTTCTCTCACAAGCTGTCCCTGCTAATAATGAAATACGCTTTATTTTCCTTTAGCTCTGGCTTGAAGGGCTATCCTTATGTCCTCTGACATGTCTCACTTGAAAACTCCTGCCCTTCATTAGAGTCCCTTGTAACACCTGAAAGTTTTACCCACCTGAAGCTGTTTTATTCCATCCAGCTGTGGGCAATTAGCAAGAAGCTCTCTTAAGGAGGAGCTCCTACCTCAGGAAGTGGTAGTTGCCAGCACTGGTGCTGAGCTGCTCTTGTATATGTGCTGTGGACTCTGGAAAACTTCTCTAAGGTAAGAAACTCTGCTTGCTGTTGTGCTTTATTGAGTGTAGAGTGGTTGAGCCGTAAGAACAGAGCTGGGAATGAGCAAAGGGCCTGTGTGGCAAAGAAAATGATGGAAGACCACTGCTGCAAGAGCAAGTGATCAAAATGTGTGGTGAGGGGTAGCAAACAGATGGGTGCCAGTCACTGGCAGTAGTGAAAGGCAACAGAGAGACCCTTCTGTTCAGTGTGATAAACAACATCTTGCCTTTGTGGTGCTGTTCATCTAGTTCATACCAAAGATGTGCTGGCTCATTTCAGGAGCTGCCCAAGCTCTGGCTCACAGGAGGGTTAGATTAGCCTTTAATGCTGCCCCGAGCCTGGGCTGAGCTCTGGGTACAGGCTTGGCTCCAGCTCTCCTGCACTTTGTGAGGCAGAACCTGCCCAGGGTCAGAGTCAGCTGTGCCCCATGAGAGGTCCGTGGCAATTGTGACTGAGCATGGAGACCTGGGCTGTCGATTCCTTTGGGCTGTTCATTGCTTTGGGTCCCTGGGATGGCTGTGTGCACCATCCTAATCCTGGAGTGTTGCCCAAAGAGAGGCTGAATTCACAGTGAGGGAGGAGGAGGGAAGTGGTGGCAGGGCAGAGACAAATACAGTCGCTGTGAGGATGAAATGGGGGGTTTCTTAAAGCTTTTTAAATACAAAACAGTATATTTATCCTAAAAAGAAAGTGAATTTAGACTCATAATCTTTCACCATGTGCAACTTCCTGCAATTATAAGTCACACCCCATTTATGTTACTGCCATTACGATCAGAGTAAGACAGCATTTAACACAACGTAGCTCTGCTGTTTAGATCAGCTGGTGAATATTTGTAATATTTGCATTCTTTGCACCACTCAGATCTGAATTCTGAGGTGAGCTTAATAAGTTATAAGTTTCCTTTTCCATTATTCTTGATTTCAGTAATAATAGCCAATATTTTCTTTTATAGATCTCTGCATTGCAGCGATGTTAACTATGCAGAGATAACAAGGATTAGCATGTTCAGAATGGAGCATGGGATATTAAAGTAAATTTTACTCACAGGGCACATGCTGTTAAAGGGGAATTTTACATGGTCATTGAAAGAATAGTCTCCCTTTTTCCCAAATCTCAGAGTTAGCTCTGGTTACTGCAGTGTGCTCTGCAATGCACTGTGCAAAAAAAATATGTCCTCTGGTGGGGTAAAAAAGAACCATTGCATTGTGTTGGTTATTAAGTATTTATTGTTGCTTTATTCCCCACAGTTTGCAGTCACAGCAATAGTTGAATGTTAGTTTACAAAGAAGCTGACTACCCCAAAGCTTGCTCAGCTCTGCAAAATGACAGAGAATAAAGCAAGTTTTTTCAAAGGCATCCCATCCCAGAGCTGCTCAGAGTCAAAATCGTGGCTTTCAGCTCTGGTGGGGTTTGTCCAGGAGCGTGGGCTCTCCTGCTGCTCTGGATGTTTTCCCCTCTGAGAGGGATTGCAGGAACTGCAGCAGGCTGGAGCTGCATGGTGTGGTCACAGACCCCCACACCTGTGGATGTGCTGGCAGCATCCCTGCAGCCTGGGACCCTCAAACCCAGCCTGGCCCTTCCCACAGCTGCTCCTTGAGGGGCTCAGGAAAATCTCTGATCTCCAAAGAGTGCACACAGGGTTTCTGCTGCTATTTGTGGAGGGAGTTTCTTCTGTTGCTTGAAAGCTTTAAACTGTTTTTCTTACCAAAAAAAGAAAAAAAAAAAAAAAACCCAGAGAGGAAAGAAAAAAAGCTCTTTACCATCTGGCCATAACCTTGTACAATATGTTACATTTCAAACTGTAAGAAAATTTTTATGATCAGGTTATAATTTGTCAACTGCCTACAGATCTCTAAGTTAAAAATGTACAGTGCAGAATAAAGTTGCTCTGTATATTGTTTCCTAAGATGAGTGGAAGGAGAATGGAGGAAAAAAAGACACTTGAAAGTGTTTTAATTGCACAGGGATGTCATTGCCTCTAGCAAGAGTTCTCCTGCTTCTGTCATAAATTTTTCATATTGCCTCGTGAGAGTGAAAACTGGAAACTTTACCCTCTAAGTGAAAGTCGATGAACCTCATACCAGCCTGAGATCCCAGTAGCCTTGCACTCAGGAATATTAATTTAATTAAGATCACTACAATAAATTCTGTGAGGGAACTCTCCTGGCACCTAAGGTAACTCGTGCAAAGGAGGAGGGGAGAAAACCCAGCAGAGCTGGATGTGGTGGAGGGAGGAGCCGTGGTGCAATGTCTTCAGAACAGCTGTGCTCTCATCTGAAGCGACACCTCCCAAAATAGCAGAGGTTTTAGTGGGGAAAACCACACGGCCACACAGAGCCAGATCATTTCATTTTCACTATGCTGACCTGGGAAAACGTGACAAAATGTTTTTAGGATTGCCTGTCTCCTGGGAAGCAGAGGAACAGCAGATGTGTGGGTGCTCCCCCATCAGCCAGGACTCCTGGGGACAGAGCTGCCAGCCAGGGGCACATGGGGCGTGCAGGCTTTGGGCTGGATGTTTTAATTAGATTAGAGACTGGGATTAATTAGAGTGCTGTTACAGGAGGTGGCTGACCTGCTTCACCCAGAGCTGTGGGTGGTTGTGCCCCTTTGAAATCCTGCAGTGAGGTCACCTGAAGCTCCAGGAGGGATAACCAGCAGATACCACATGCCAATTACTGCTTTTGGGGTTTTTTTTGCTCTTGAAAACGGAAGCTGGGCCACAGAATCAGTGCCACAAAACATACCAGAATGATGCAAAATTCTAGGAAAATTATAGACCAAAGTTAAGCTATTTAAGAGTGTTGGTCATAAGAGAAAACAGAGCTCCCTGGGAAGTTCAGTGTGAAATGATAGGCTTAATAACTGGGCTTATTGTGTGCATTTCAAGGTTGAGATTCACTTAAGTGAGTCTCTGTTGCAGGGGTTGGGCAGAGTTTGTGTGTGACCACAAAGGGATGTATGAGACTTCTGGTCTCTAATGCTAACCCCTACACTCCATGTTCCTTTTTTAAAAAATAATTGTTAATGTGAGTAGTTACTGTTTTATTTTCTCAGAAAATTTAAAAGTATTTTATTACAAAAATTGAATGTTTGGTACTAGGAGAAAAACAAACCAAGAAAGTAGTTTTTCTTTGCTCCCCAGGATTTTCTTATAAATCAGTTGCTATCTAAAGTGCTAGAAAAGGCATCATTTGCAAGCACATTCCATGCCCAGAAACCCAGCTCAACACACTGCTTGAGCTGGGCTGTGCTTTACATCCTGGAGTTTGGTCTGGGTGGTTCTTTCAGTCCTTGGTGATTTTTTTAGTAGTTTTTGCCTTTTCCAGTGAGCTGCTGCTGGTGTGATGTACTCTGCGACAAATGGAGGTATCAGAGCCAGGACTGTGATGCCTCTTAGGACAAATTCTCCCCAGTGGGACCAGCCACACAGCTGGCAGGAGAAACTGAGTCTGGTGGGACAGGGAGATGTGATTTCAGGCTGCTTTCAGGCCACCTGTGAGGGGAAAAAGGATTGTGTGATTTAATAAATGAAGCCTACTTTTTTACTCCATAAAATGTTCCTTGAATATGATTTGTATTTTATTCATGAGATTTAAAAATTGAGTTGAACAACTGAGCTGACAGAGACCACACAATGGCTAAAAGGGTACTAAAAATAAAACAAGAAAGAGAAAATGGCCAGTTTTATGTCTTGAATATTTAATTTTTTAAATAATTATTATTATTTTAAATTAAGCTTGGATGTAGCATGAGTTTTTGGGGATTTTTTTCTTGTCTGCTCCTCTCCCTGCCCTTTGCTAAATGGCATGGTTCAGTAAGATTCACAGGCTGGTGTTACTGAAGGCAGTGAAGAGCCCTTAACTGTAGTATCTGCTCCTCATATTCCTTCAGGGTTTATTTGCAAAAGGGCAGCATAGCCAAATGTGATATTTAGGCTCTGGTTCCTATTAAAAGAAAACAAATGCAGTGCTACAGCAAGGCTGGCTGGCTTCAAGGCAACCTGTGGCTACTTTAACAAGTAAAATAAAGGCACTTTCCTGGTTGTCAGATCTTATGCATGGAGAATTCCAGTCAGGAGCTGCAGAGAGAAAAGATAAAAGTAAATGTTTTCTTGGATAACTTCTGAACAGGAGCTTCTTGACTTGTGGGGTGGTTGGCAACTACCCTGACCCATGTGGGTGGGTTTGCCAGCTGAGTCATGAAGTGCTTGTGAGATAACATTCTGAGCTGGATCCAAGTCAGCTTTCATCCTTCCACATGTATAAATTTCATGTATTATGCCATAATTTCTCTGAAGAACGTGGATTCTTCAGTGCAACTATTAATGCCTATGTAACTTTTCCTTGTATCTTTTTTTTAACATACTCTAATAAGATTATAAGTCTATTTTAATAGGAGAAAAATTTCTGCTAAAATAAATTTCTTCCTTTTTTTTTGCTTTGATCGTATGCCTTTCTTGTTTTTTTCTTTTCCTTCCCCTATGAACTGGTATCTAGTGTCATTTCAATATTTTTAGTTTCTTACCATGCAGCGAGATAGGATCACAGCAGCATTTTTCATACTGAGATAGCAGTGCCATAAGGATTTTGCTTTCAACAAGAAGCAATACAATTTGTAGAAAATATGAGAGAGGACCCAAGGTCTCCAGATCATATTGGTTAATAGATTGATTCTGGTCCCAGGGGCCAATCTTATTATTCTTGTTCACTCGTGGGGGTGTGAGCAGCCTGCTGAGTCAGCATACACAGGTGCTGGGCTTGCTGCTCTGCCCTCCACACATCTGGTTCTCTGTAGGATATGAAGCTTGTCTCACTGCAAACAAGAATCTGACTTTTCTTTTTAACACAAATTCTGATAAACGTTCAAGACAGCTTTTCTAGAAAGATGCCCAAAAATATATGCACTAGGGCTGAACTTTTGAGTGGACAAAATTGGCCATATCTTTCTTAATGCTTTTCTTTATGACTGTATTATTTGGATCAGGAAAATGGAAAAATCATCTGAATCTGGGCCTTTAGCCACGGCTGAGCCTACAAATTCTGAATTATTTCAGAAACAAAGAGAGGTGATTGGTTCTACTGCACTCTCATACTGAAGTTAAAGAACACTGTCAGAGTGATGAGCTGCCTGCCCTGAGGGCTCCGAATGGCCCAGAACAGCCTCCCTGGGCTGTAACCACACTCTGCTCCTGCCCAGGAGCCCCAGTGATGCCCAGCCCAGCCTGGCCACTGGAGTGGGGAGCCTGTGGCCAGCTCTGCCCATGGCTCTGGGGCCACATTACAG
>NC_031783.1:4648184-4685247 GCF_001522545.3 Parus major
GGGCCAGCAGAGCACCCAGCCCTGCCCGTGCCTGCAGCCAGCCAGGGAGGCCATGGCTGGCTCAGCCTTCTCTCCGAGCTGGGCCTTGCTTAGGGAAACATCCTCGCAGTAAATGTCTGCTGAGTGTGGAAGCTTTCCTCAAGCTGCCAGGCTCTGTGAGGAGATGAGATGTGCCAGAAGGGAGCCAGTCCTGTGCCAAGCAGTGTGTCATGGGACAAGCCAAGAGGGAAACTGTGCCATCTCCTCAGCTTGACCCTTGGCACAGCACTTCCCCAGGGTGTCCTGGCTCTTCAGGGCACCCGCAGCCACGTTTTGGGTGGGTTTCACTTTCTGCTGAGGGAGGTTTGTTGGTGTGGCTGTAGAAGGGCTGTTGGGCTGCCTGCCAGGAGCCCTCAGGCCTCCTTTACCCTGCTGGATGGGGAGATTTCCCTTCCCTAAGAGAAACCTGCACATTGTGGGGCACAGGGCAGGGAGATGGCCAGGCCTGCTTTGTCCTGCAGCACAGGCATGGGCTGACTCAGCCTTTAAAGTAAATTCAGACCTTTGGGCTAACTGCTCTTCTGAAGGAATTTTTAATTTCACCTTTCTGACAGGCTCTGTGGCTCTGCTGCCCCCTCCCATTTTGCTCTTCCCCAAATGCCATTAAAAATACTAACAGAGAATCTTCCTCTCAGGTAGTCTTTATTTTTCCCCTCATGTTGCTATTGTGTTGGCAATTCCAGCTGCAAATGTTGTGTTTGACCTTCAGTAAGGGAGCCTGGTGATTTGAATTCATTTCAAGCAGTTTTCTGACAGCAAGACTTAGCCAAAGCCCTTAAGGTTTCCCCTACAAAAGCCTCATGACAGCTTTGCTTGAGGCTTACAATGGTCAATGCAAGTGGAGGTAGTTTGTAAACCGTAAGTGGCCTTATTAACTTTCTTGCAGTACTGAAATGAAGCCCAAGCCTGTGCTAGGCTCAGTCCCAGGAGCTGAAGCAGGAGCCCCCTTACACTTCTCATGATGGCAAACCAGGCTGTGGGGGATGCGGTGCTACTGAGCCTCTCCTGACAGAACAAAGTGATGGAAGATGGGAATATTTGGAAGATATGTTAGTTAGTCAGGGTTTCAACCTTTGGCTTATCCATTTATCATGCTCAGAGCCAGCCTAGTGTCAGTTTTTCTGGTCAAGCCAGGAGGCTGTGCTCTGGAATCCACCGCTGGGCTTGGTGCCAGTTACAGCCCCACGTCCTGTCCTGCCTGTGGCTGATGGGCTGCCCCTCTGCTTTCTTCATTCCAGTTCTGCAGCATTAGCACAGGTTTGTTGGAAGCTCCAGAGGAAAATAAACAATGCCCAGACTCATTCCTGGGTCAGGTGCTGGCACTTGGCAATTTGGCTCCAGGATCTCAAAAGACCATTGCTTATAAGACCCTGCTTATTCTCCTACTTCTTGATAGCTCCCACCTCTCTTCCCTTTTTTCTTGAGCTCTGATGCCTGCCAATACTGAGCATGATTGTTAAAATTCTGTCTCACTAACAATAAATTAACATCTATGCCTCCTGTCGTGTTTGTTATTCCCTAGAATGGAATGCACAACAACTACAAAATATCATACTGTTCTCAAAAAGCCACACTTCTTATGAAAGCCAGAATTTCATTTTTTGCTGCTCGGGTAGGCAGCTGCAGACATGAATCCTGGTTCTGAGATAAAGTACAGATAACCTGGAACACGTGGCTGGAGGGCCCTCCTGGGGCTGGTCCTTTGCAGTCCCAGAGTCACTCCCAGTTGTGCACGCTGTCCCAGCAGGATGGCAGGAGCTTGTTAATGGGGTTTTGGTTGGGTTTTTGTAGTGTCATATTTTTTTCTTGCCAATCATAAAAGCTATTTCAGACTGTTACAACTCTAATTGGTAAAATCCTTTTCTAATAATTGGCATAAACTTCTACCTAATCTACACATAGATGTCATGCTCTAAATGCCTTCATATGTCAGTTTTTCCCTTCTCAGTATTTTCAGTTTTATTTACCCCATTTAGGGACCATCCTCTAAACCATTAATTTTTCTCCCTTCAGAACTTGTTCTATTGTTGTATTTACCAGCTTGCAATTGTCCAACTTGCTTTTATTTTTTTTGCTTTTTAAAGTCAACATTTGCTATTCTCCAACTATACAGTAGCAATTCCAGCATCAAAAGCTTGTTTAAAATGCCCTGAAGCCAAATGAGTGACTTTGGACAGAGCAGGCTGATCCAGCAGTTTGCAACTAATATGAGGTCAGCATTAGATCCTTTTGTCTACTGCATTTTATATATCTTCAGTCTTTTTGGGCTCACTGCAAGTTGTAGCTATCTTCTAACAGAACTTGTACACTTTATGGTTTCACTTGTTCTATTTTACACTGTTTGTAATAAAAAATCAGGTTGGACATTTCTCTACAACAGAATATTATCATCTGAGAATATGGCTTTGTAGTATTTCCTTTCTCTTCCTTACAATAAATCAGAAATAGGTGTAGGAGTCTCTGGAGAAAAAGGGCAGTGTGGCTGACTTGTCTCAGAATATGTGTGCACCTGCTGTGCACAATGTACTCGTGATTACCATTTCCTAAACATCTGACTTATGGAAGTTATTTCTATTTAAACACCCTGCACCCATCAACTTGGGTTCAGATCTGTGTGAGCTTTCTGATTGGAGCCCATGGAAACCTCACAGGTGCTCTAGAAATGTGAAACTAAGAGTGTCAGATGTAAATCTATGTTCAGTTGACATAAAACAATCCCTCAGCTGAATGTTAAAGATTGACAGGAAAGGGGTAATGGCTGCACCTGACATGGGCAGGGATGGATGGGATATTGGGAAGGAATTGTTCCCTGGCAGGGTGGGCAGGCCCTGGCACAGGGTGCCCAGAGAAGCTGTGGCTGTCCCTGGATCCCTGGAAGTGTCCAAAGCCAGGTTGGATGGGGCTTGGAGCAGCCTGGGACAGTGGAAGGTGTCCCTGGCCATGGAAGGGGGTGGAACAAAATCATCTTCAAGATGCCTTCCAACCCAGATTATTCTGTGCTTCTGTGCAAATCTGGCAAGGCTTTTTAAGGCTTTACCTTGTGTGGCTTGACAGGGTGTCTTTTGATATCTTATTGCCCGAGTTATAGGGTTCAGGTAGGCTACTCCTTTTATTTCTTCTCTATTTTTTTTGGATGTTCATGTGCTGCCATACAACAGCAGAAAAAAGTGTTGTGTAAAACTGTTGAATTATGAATCCTAAACTGGATTAGATCTGAACTTTCTACCAGAAAGTTCAGTTAAGGAATCATGTTGTCTTCAGTGGAGTGTCACCCCACAGGCCTGAATGCTGATTTTGTGCTTCCTTTCATCTTGTTCATATGTCCAAAGATAAATTTCATCTGTGCACTTCATGTGATTATGAAAGTAATCACCAAAGTAATGGTTCTGCCACCTATAATAACAAATTGGAGACTGCAAATATACTTAACATGATAAAATATTTACTGTTCAAAATTTTAAGGAAATTAACACTGCTTTAGTGCTCTCAAAGAAATATTTTTGTTGTTGAAACTAAGTGGATAAATTGCTTAAGGCACCACATGCTTAGAGACTCAAGGCTAATGGAATAGAGTTTTGTAGTGTTTCTCTAGCTGGTAGAATTAATTTAGAGAAAGCTTTTAAGAGGCGTGCTTCATGTACTGTGGCTTCCTCAACTTTGGGGGTTTTGGGGTTTGCTTTTTGGGTTGCATGCGTTGTGGGGTTTTTGTGAAAAACTGAGATGTTCTCAGAGTTCCTATAATGTTCTTTTAAGCACAGTGGAATTTACTATAAAATTGCATTCATTTCTGGGAAGGAAATTATTTACCAGTATACTAGATTGTAGAAGCTTTCAGTGGAGGAAGGAAATGCTTACTGGTGCTCTCTGTTGAAGAAAGAAACTCTAAGTTAATTTAATTAGGACTGGAGGATTTTGAGCTGATGCATGTGTGTGACAAAATCATGACCTGTATATGTGAATTTTTATTTCTTTATTTTGGGTGACTGAGTCTGGAACTGACTCTGAGCTTGTGACATAATTAGCACAATAGTGCAAATCAGCCATTTTTGAAAAGAGTAATTTACTCCATATGCAGCTTCTCAGCAAGAGCCCTCATTAATCAAAGAAGGCCATGTACATCAAAGTGTTCCTTGCTTGCTACAACAACATCCATCATACAGCTAGTAAATGTGCTGTGGCAGGGTTTGATAAATATAATGCCTTTGATGTGCTGATAATTCTGTGTATTGGCATGCTGCTGCCTGGAACTCCCTGGGTATGCACAAAACTCTCAACCAGCCCAGCTCTCTGCCCCAAAATTGTACCTGGGCTCACCCAAACTCTCTGAAAAGCCAGCTGAGTGTGAAGGAGGACCTGAGCGTATTTTCTGTCGCTTATGATTCAACTGGGCCAATTTTTATCATCTCTTTATTTTTAATCTATGTTCCCAGATGCTACGAAATTCCTTTGTGACTCTCTTTATGTATAGATACAGCTTTATCTGACAAGAGCTTCTGTTTGTTGAGGCACTTGTATTTAACGTGGTTTATTCCTTCTTTTGTATGAATGTACAGTAGAGATTTAGTGTAGAACTTGTAAGAGATCTAATGATATGGGAAGATAAAGGTGGTAGAGGTTGGAGGGGGTATGGTCTTATGGTAAAATATCAGAAATTATCTTTGTTAGATGAAAGGGAAGTTGATTTTAGGAGCTCAGTCCTTCAGGCACGCAGAACTTGATCCAGGTGTTTGTATTAATTCACTGCCCTCTCTGCAGTTTCTCTACTGCCAGAGTGAGTGACTGAAAACTCATCTTCAGCAAATAACAAAAATGATTACATATGAAGATTTCTGACATGTCAGAGAGGAAAGTAAAAAAGGGAGCTCCTTTTTACTCTGTTTAATGCAAACAGTGGTGTTTCAGCTCTGACTCCATAAAGAACAGCAGCTGTGCACTGGAAAGCAATCCTGGAGCATTTCAGTTACACTGTTTACTGAATTGTACTTTAATTGATTTATTGAATTATAGTGTAATGAAAGGACAAATTACAAACTGGGAATTTTTTACCCTAACTGTGTTATAGATACAATATGCCAAGTCTTTGTTTCTTTTGCTTCCTCCAAAGCTGCTGAAGCTTGCTTTCAACTGCTGCTCACATTCTTTTTCCAAGAGTGGGGCATGAAAGCAAGGCAGGAAAAAGACTTGGAGAGGAGTCTGTGCCCCCTGGGTGTAGCAGAGCCCCTCAGCAGCTGCCACTTCAGCCTGTGGTTCAGGAGAACATCTGCCAGCCTTCCCTGCCCACCATATGTGATTTGTGGGGCTTACAGGATCTGTAAGTGCAGCTCCCAAAGCCCTCTGCTGTCACTTTGTCACTGGGGTGGCCCTTCAGTGGCAAAGCAGGGCAGGTGTCACCTGCCAGAGCCACAGCTGACTTCATTTGCTGGTCAGGTGTCTGAAAAGAAAGAGAGGTGGGGAAATAGTGGAAGGATGTTTCAATACATGACCAAACTGCTCTTCTAAGATGTTTGACAAATTGTCCTGGCACTTCTGGGTACTTGGGGCAGAGTTTGAGCCTCAGGGATCTAGTGGTGACTGCTGGGGAGGAGGGGAAAGGAGACCTACAGATGAACAGGACTTTGTGTTATCAGTGAGCCTGGTGGAGGGTGCCTGGGGGTTCCTCTCTGACTCCATGGTCATGTCATAGTGAGGGGACAGAAATCCCAAACAAAGCCTTGTACTCTCCTTGTTCTCATGTTTGGCTCAGCAGGTACAGCCCTGCTGTGGGAGGGTGAGGCCAGGGAACACCCCGGAACTTCCTCGAGAATCTCAATTACTGTGCTAGGTGTGCTGAGCAACCGTGGGCTTTGTCATTCTTAACACTTGGGGGGTGTTCAGTCATCCTCTAAATGTGACATTTGTTGTCTCTGAGAGCTTGCAGCAGAGAAGTATGGAAGGACCTGGAGAAAGAGTGCATGTGGTACATAAGTACCCAGAAATATTGAGTCTGCTTCTTCTGTAATTACTTTGTTTTGGGGTTTTTTTAAGGTTAAGTGACAAATGAGATATATTTGTATGTGTAGCCTATAGCACAATAATTATTTCCTAGGAAAGTAAAACTTACAGTGAGTAGATATTCTAAAGGAGACTTCTCTGGAACATACTCAAGTTAAACTCCAGGTGAGCAATGAAATACATTTTGAGGGAAGGAGATGTGTTGATAGAGAAGGATAATCTGAATTAGTTTGTAGCCTGTGAGTTGTTGGCTTTGTGCTTACTGCTTGCAAAGCACCAACCCTGATGCTGTGAATCCTGCATGTTGTAGGGTTGAATATGCATTTTTGATGTGCAAAGTAAGAAAAACTGAGCAATGTGCTGTTTGCATTATTGCTTCTCTGTAAGCTAGCTCTGCAATTAAAGAGATTATTAAAGTAATTAAAATAGTCAGAATGGAAATTCTCTGGGTTTTTCTCTTGTTTCTCTTTCTTGGGTACTAACTGTGATACTGAACTTTTACTGGCAACTGAGTGAACTCTGAGATATTTGGCTTCTCCTCACAATGTCAGTATAGATAATTGACTAAAGGCATCTCTCCTGTACCACTGCACTGTGTAAAAGAAATTAGTCACTACAGCTGTAGCCTATGTGTAAAGGATTACCAATGCTAAATGCTGCAGTAATAGGTAGTTTGGATAGAAAAAAGGAGTGAATTTGTATCTCCAAGGTGAGTAAAATCCAGCTCTCCCAGACATGCAAATCAGCTGAACAGTCTCTGCTTCATGTGAACAGGATCAAAAGAACCTGAAACTTTACCAGCTCCTACTCGTATAATCACAAATGAAATTAAATTTGCTTTTATCAGCTCTGTTCTGATGGCTGAGATGCTGAGGTTTGTTCATGATGACAGAGTAGCTTAAAAATCATCCAAGAAACACCTCTCTTCCCTTTTCCCATCCATCCCTTCCCATATGCTTTATAAGTACCTTCCTGAGTGGCATCCTAATTTTGAATAAAACAAAGAAAATCCAGGTCCTTTTTTCCTTAGGCAGAGTATCTGAAGCTGTGGCTTGATCTTTTGTCCTTCCACATAAAGCTACGGAATGACAATTGCCCTAAAGCCAGTAATATGCACATTAAAAAGGAATTGTTTTGAAACTGTGCAAAATCTGGAGAAAGCTAGGTTATTCCATTAAAGTGGCTACCCTAAACCATGATAAAGGAAAAATGTTCCAGATTACCTTCTCTCTTTCTAATGAAGTCTAAATGTATGGAAATTTAATTCTACTCTGTCAATCATCCAGTTTAAACTAAGCCCAAAGTCTTAGATTTTGAAACCCTGAGGAGCCACAAAATTGTAGCCATCTAAATTGTTTGATGCTGTCAGTGCCTCTGTTTTATCCCAGCTCTTGGTAACTTCTGATTCCAAGAGAACAATCTCATAAAAGCCAGGAGAGCAGGTGGATTCAGTTAAGTGAAAATGTCACATAAACTTGCACATTGTGGCTAAGAGTTTCAAATGTGACAGGTGTTTTTCTTATTCATTATCTCATTTTCTTATTCATTATCTCATCTACAACAGCTTGATTAGTAGATATAGCCAGGATTTCCTCAGGAGCTGGGTGTCTCTCAGGCTGTGACCTACAGCATGAAGACAAGAGATGGGTCCTTCTAAATCACTTGTTTAATTTTGATAATCCTTTTTGGCTGTCTTACCCTGTTCTGCCATATTCCTGCTAGGGACTGTGCCCTGTTTCTTTAGAGAGCAGGCAAAATGTATGTCACATCTTGGAAAAGTGGCCTTTATCCTGCCTTCTCCCAGTCTGAAGAGAGAATAAATAGCTTGTGGTGAGGAGCCAACCAGCTGTGGGAAACTTGGATTTTCAGGGAAACTTCAATGTGACAGGGTATGGCCTTACAGTGCTAACCATGTTTCTTGGAACTGCAGTAGCACAGGGTAAAAGATCCATTAAAAATTGTCATTTATTGTATTTGAGCCTCAGGTATCCTACACATAGAGTGACAGCAATGGAAAATACAAGAGAATGTGGTTGTTGTTCTTTACTAATTTGAATATGTCAGTAGTGATTCCCTGAACCTGAAACAAGGAAAATACTGATAAAAGCTTTTGCTTTGAGTGACATGGCAGCACCCTGATTTTTTTATTGTATTTTTCATTTTTTTCCCCTTTTTTTAGATGATGAATATTTTATCATGGTCTGTGTATAACACAACAAATGCTATTTCAGCACATTTAGTCTGGCTGCTCAGTGCCAGGTTCTGGAGATGTCAGACAGTTGCAAACTTCTGCTGTAGGAAGTGTAAGAAAAACATTCTTAATTACCTACTTTATGGGCAGAATGCATATGATGATACTTAGAATGAATTTTTTCTCTTTCTTGGTATGGCATTCCCCATCCACAACCTGGCAGACACACATATTGCCTGAGAGGGTCTGTCAGGAAAATGCAACAGCTTTTACCTTGTCAAGTGGGAAGTATTCCCAGTTGAAAGGCACTGGATAGGATAAACTCCAAGTGAAAAATTATTCATCAGAATTATCAGTTTTCCAGTAATGTTTGCCTGGGCCTCAGCACTGCTTCCTTCCTAGCTCTGCTCCTGCTGAACTCCCACTTGCTCGTGTAAACAAAATCTAAATCCATGAGTGAAAATCTAAAATTACATCTAATTAGTCCTTTAGCATCTCTGAAACTGAGATAAGGCAAAACTGGGCAGAGGTGAAAGTGTCTTATAAATCCTCTGCTTTAGTCCAGGCAACATGCATCTGAGCAGGGAGAATTCAGTACAGTTCAGGCCTTGCTTGCATCTCCACAATGTATCTTTTAGAAGTAGGATGATGTTTTAAAATATAGAGGGAAAATAAATGGCATGAAATGCACTAGAGGATAATAATCTTAGAAAATATTAAAATACCAACAGTATTTGTCCAACTGTAACTGTCGACTTTTTTGCCAAATTACTTTACACTGGCATGAATTTACAGAGCAGGAGACCAAAGTTTATGGCTCATTAACAATAACTGTTGTACACCTACACTGTAATTCCTCAAAATGTATTTTCTCCTTTAGTACTGTGTGGAATGACAGTAATTACAGAAACTAATTGAATGAGAGAGTCATAACTCTAAAAGTCATAGTACTCATTTCAAAATGCTTTATTTCCTGAAATAAACAATCTTTATGGAGTGAACAGATATAACATCTCTTTAAGTTTATTAAACTCATTAAATATCCTTAAATATGTTGAAAAGTGTATGCTGTGCTTTTAATAGAGGGTATAGATACATGCAAGTATGACATCCATAAAAATTATAATCCTTAAAATGAAATTTCAGTGAAGCAATTTGTTTCAAAAGTTTGTCTTACCACAGCTAGTTGAAAATAGACGAAGTTTTCAGAATTTAATAGCAAAAGTTTGTTGCAAAATGAAATCCCTGGTTTCATCCTTGTGGTATCCTCACCCAGTGGAAGTTTCAGTAATTGCATGGTCAAAACAAAGCAATCCCTCCTCTTTAATGCAGAGCTGACCTGCTGTGGTGTTTTCCCTTCCATTGCAGGTTGGGGGGGAAGCTCCAAGTTCTGAAAACTTGGATACACCGGGGTCAGACCCACTCCCTGGTCTCACAGTCGTCCATGGAAATATCCACAGTATGGGGGATGTTTTGGGATTGGAAGGTGGAGAGGATGACTGGGTTTGGGGCAGAGCTGGGCATTTCTCCTGCTCACGCTGCATCTTTGGGAAAAACTGTTCTGTGCCCTTAATTTATTGTCGTGATGTGGAGGCCCCTTGGGGAAAAACACACGATCCTTCTCGTGCCTTGCAAGAGAGATGGCTGCAGGGGGAGGTGAAGATGCAGCACACCATGAAAACACGAGGAGGACTGTGAAGGAACTCGTGCACAAGTGGGGTCTGTGGGTCCCTGGGGTCCCTGGCCAAAGGTGAGCCTGAGACAGAGCATCGCTCAGCAAGTGCATGGCTGGGTCCACCTTCTTCACCCCAGCTTATATTCAAAAACTTGGTGTTTAACTGGGTTTTCTACTGAAGAAATTTGGGTGTACATCAGGTAATCCTCTTTTGTTTTTTTGGGGGTTTTTTTGTTCATTTGGTTGTTTTCTGGTTTGCTTTGCATTTTCTGTTGTCTGGTTGTTGTTTTTTTTAATTGCTGAGTGCAGCTTTTAATGGACAGTGATGGGTTATTTGTAGGACTCAGCAATGATTTCAAAAATTCAGGTTTCTAGGTGGTGTTTCCTATATCATTTGAAGATGATATACAGGAATTAAAATTCTTGTTAGTTGATAAGCTGTGGTTTAATGGCAATGGACTACTGTAGAACAGTGTAATGTATTACACTGTTACTCTGTTGATGTATTACATTACACATCAATGGAATAGGTAAGCAATGTAAACATAACATTTACCTGTAGTGCAGTCCTGCACTTCTCATTGCTGCTGTAGTGTGCTCAGAGGCTGTTTTAAAACCTTTATTGTTTTCCAAGGTTTCAGTCTGGTTGCTCTATGCTTACTACAAGAGCACTGTCTTCAGTAAACAGGAGCCCACGTTTAAAACAAAACAGAAAACAAATATTTTTATCTACAGTTATCTGTTTTGCTCCATTTTGTAGGTTGTTTATTTATTAAAGTAATAATGTGAATTTCCTCCTGGTGGAGAGTCTTTTAACACAAACTCTTTTATTTGTGGAATTGCTTTCCCTGACACTGATGCTGACAATCTTCATCAACATTCATCCAGTGTGTCATATAAACCAAGGTGATAAATGTTCTCTTGCACTCCAGGGTGTTACACGTGCAACCATTTTTCTCCATTTTCCTTTCTTTCAGCAGTCCCTGCTTTGCTGGACTGCAGAAACCTAATTGTAGTATCTTCTGCTCTCTTAAACAAGCTCATTTTTCTCCAACCCAACCCATCAGAGATGCTGTCAGTCAATGAGAAACCTGTCACACAGAGATCAGGGTGGCAAAGGGCTCCAGTGTTTAGGTTCTTCACAGGAAATGCTTTAAACCATTTTGTGCTAAAACCTAGATTTCTCTATTCGCAGTCCTATCAAATAAATCCTAAATTATCTGCTCTATCTCTTTGACAACAAATTTAAACAACACAAATAAATGCTAAGAATAGGACTGTGTAACACAAGAATAAAATCCAAGACTAAGATGGTATTTCCTCCTAATAATTTGGAATATGGACGATTTCCCTGTCTCATCACAGGTGACTATAATGGAATCTAATAACCATTGGAAATTATATTACTCTGCACTCTCCCTGTATCTAAGGGAGACAGAAACCTGAAAGCAAGTGGATGGGTCAAAATAGGGTGACTTTGACTCAAACTCATTGGCTACAAGTATTCATTATAAACAAAATCTGTCAAATCTTTTCACTAATAAGGGTGTAGATCTTATTACAGCCTCAGGACAGTAATAACTTATTCTCTGACATATTATGTGAATTTTATGTGCCTACTCTATAAAAAGTGCACAGTTTCCATAGCAATTTTGATACTTCTATGATACATGATGTGACAGCATGTACCATTTTTCCTCCTTCCATGATAAATTGTCCCCACCACTCACCCACTAGATTGCTGCTAGAAATCAGAATATCATTTTGATGTCGCTGAAAACTAATATTAATAATTAGGCTTAGATGTTTGCTCTGGCAAGAATAACTTCTTTATTATTATTTCACTGCTTCATTACTTAGGTTAACAATTTTGAAACCATAAATCAAGGATGATGAGGTGAAGTCTATGAATTGGTTTAAAAAAAACAGGGATAATCCCAAATTTACAGGAAGATGAGGTCCCATATTTTTGGTTGGGTTTTAAACAGACTTCTTAAAATATTTTTTCATTGTTGTTCTTGCCCTGAAGTTCATGAAAACTGGTTTAGTTTCTGGTTTGGGGAAAAGCACAAAGCTCATGTGGGTTCATTGAGACCTTAGGAAGGTTAATTTAATTTCCTATGTCTCAATTTACCCATTTGAAAATTTTCTGCTTGCAATTTTTCTCCTTGGAAGGGGCTCTGTTGCTAAAGCTTTTTAGCTGTAAGACGTGAACATTTTTTAAGTTTGGAGTTGCTTTGTGTGGTGACTTTAGCTACAGCACTTTTGTAGCTGTATCATTTCCAGCAGAATGGAAAGTCAATTACCAGAGGAGTTCAGGGAAAAGCTGACCCAAAGGGCATCTGAATCCCAAAATAATGTGTGGGACTGCAGGAAGGTACCAAAGGTGATCAGGAATCGTGCACCTACCGTGTGCAGGGCTCAGTTTCTTCTCCTGTACAGCAGATTTTAACACGTGCTCAGTGCTGTCCATGTTGGTACCTGATGGTGTTCTGGAGACATCAGTGTTTGCTTGTAGTAGATCAAATTAAGGGATAAAATTTGGTTTTGCTTAAAAATCTCATTGTGTGATATTATTAAATGATACAGTATAGAAGGTACATTGATTTACAGGTGTAACATGCTGTTGTGTCAGAGAGTTCTATTGCTTTCTGTTAAATATAGTTTCATTGAAGGTTACTCATTCTGCATAAATATGTGGATTAATTTGTAGGGAACTTTAGATTTATGTTGCTTTTTATGTGCCAAAAAATGTTGTTCACAGTGCATTGCCAGTAATGCTGGTTTACATTGGGTTTTGGATTAAAAAAAAAAAGTTGATTATCTCTCGTTTACTGTTAGTTGTATTGCTTTTATGGAAATGTCACAAAATAGAATCCAGTTTTATTCTGATAGGCTTACACAAGCTCCAATTTATGAGAAGTGGAACAGGTGGAACTTGTCACCATTATTACTGCTTTTATTATAGTTGCAAATACTGTCTTTATTATTTTTCAGTAGAATAAATGCTCCTAGCAAAACCAATTTAACATGACCTTGTTATTCCACAGTCCTAACTAGCTAAATGTATTTTGGGGTTTCAACTACTGATATTTCAGTTTCCTGGCAGCCTAGAGAAAGCTGTTGAAAAGCTTGGCAATTCTCCATTAAGCAGAAAAAGAAGGTAAAATTGAGCATTGGAAAGGCAGTTTATATGTAACTTTTGAAAATGTCCCTCAGTTCTTGTTCAGTTATTTGTAACTTTTATGGAGATAGTGGGGTGGCATTATTATTATTAATTATGATATGAATGAACTGTCTGACTCCACTGGTGGTGTGGGTTTGAGCTCTTGAAGGCTTTTCCATTGGCACAGGGCAAGCCTGGAGGAGAGGCCAGGCCCAGGACAGTGACAAAGGAATGCAGCTCCTGCCCTGCTGCCATTTACAAACCTGGCACAAAGACACAGCCCAGGGGCTGGTCTGAGGTGCTGCTCACCCTTCAGAGGAGGTCTTGGAGAACATTGGGAGCAGCTGGAGAGCACAGGAATTTTGGGGAGGAGGGCATGCATGCCAAACAGGTCATCTGGCCTATCCCCTGGCACAACCTGTGTGCTGATATCCAACTATTTCAATTGATTCATTTGATTTGGTTCTGGCTGGCATCATAACAATATAAATCCTGGGAAAAGACCTGGCTTCTGTTTGCTGTTCCTTCACTTATGGATTTTGGTTTTGCTGGGATTGCTGACCAATACTGTTTTCACTAACATTTAATCTGTCATGTCTTGCTAGCAAAAGCTACCTCAAGCTTCACCTGCAATGCCCTGTTCACATTGTAGTCTCTCCAGCACATGTGCAGCTCTGGTGATGAGTTTCTTCCTTTACACCCTTTGCCAATGCAGCTCAAAAGAACAAGAAATTGTCTGACAACAGCTCCTGTTATCTGAGGAAAAGCTCACCCAGGCAGACGAGGCAGGGGAACTTGACAGAGCCATGTTGGTGCCAAATGGGAATTCCCAAGCACTGATTTGTTAAATAGGAGGGCAACATGTGTATGATTGGTGTTGATTTTTACCATTTTTCTGATTTTTTCTGAATCCTTTGGCTCCCTGCTCTGTCTGCAGTGCTTGCATTTGCCCCAGCACTGCAATAACTGCAGAGAGCTATACAAACCAGGTGGTTATTCAGCAGACTTGTTAGAGATCCCATTTATTATTAAATGGAACCTTATTGGCACATTCATCAGGGTTTTTGTCCTGGATGTAAAATTCCAGTTTGCCATGATCAAGTTCAGTCAGGTGTTTGGCTTAAGTGGGAAACTGCTGAAAAGTTTCGAAGGAAAAGTAGTTTGAACAAAGGAAGTGCAATTTCATGGAAGTCAAACTGTTTTCTGCATTCATTAGATTCAGATTTGTTTTAATACTGTAATTTCTATCTTCAAAGGGTTAGAAACCCAAGAATTCATTTTGCTTATAGAACTTTTATGGATTAGATACATCCACTTAATTATCTTGGTAGTCTTCAGTTCTGCGTTACAATGAATTTTATCTGCAGCTATTACGAAATGACAAATTAGAAGTGACAAGTATTGATCAAATATTTTCAGCAATCAAATTTTTTCAAGCCAAACTGAAATGTGAAAACTGAAATGTTTTTCTGGATCCCATCTCTTTTCAATAAGTTTTTCTATGGAGGAAACTCTAAAGATTGCATGAGGTCTATTTTTGTTATGATTAATTGCATTTTGACTATTTTGTAAAGTGAAATCAATACAAATACCTTACAAATCATTATAATATCATTGAGTGTGCTACACATAAACCAAATTATATACATGTAGATCAGGGAACTGCAGAGTAATAACAAACCCAAACAAATAACTGTAAAGTAACAGCCTGGTAGAGATCTCGCATAAACCAGCATGTTTCATTGACAAAGCAATATATTTGGTAGACAAAATAATATGTAACTCTAATGAGGTGTTTAAATTTCAGTCCATGTTTCACCTTGTAGTATTTCTATTTTATGAATGAACAGAACCATTAAATTAAAAATGAAATGAGGTGGTAAATCATTGATTCTGTTGTATGTGAAGTTGTCGTATGCCTCTGGATTTTTCTAAAAGGGGAAAAAAAGCCCCTTACAAAGCTGTTCTACAAGTGTTGCCTTCTGCTTGGCTATTTTCCATTTATTTAACTAAAGCCTCAATCCTTCCTTAAGTTCTGCTCTCTTGGTAATTAATAACAAAAAGTTAGGCACTTTCAGCACGGTTTAGTTCAATGGTCAGGCAGCTCAAACTGCTGGAGCATCGCTTGTCTCGTGGCTTTGTTAATGCTGGCATTCCAGAAATCTCCTGTAGTTTGCCTTGTAACTGTCCCCACTTTTTCAAGGATTCAGGCTGCTTTAGAACTATCAGAATTTCAATTTTGCAGTATTAGGCAGATGTTGATTTGTAATTAGCCCATCAGTGTGTTGCTGCCCTTGCAGAAATCCCTGTTGGTGCTGGCAGTTTGCACTGCTGAGCAGCACTGGTGGTGTGGTCCCTGTTTTCAGGATGCTCATCTCCCTACCAGGGCTGGTTCTCAAACCAGCTCACCCCAGCAGCCCAGCCCCAGGGCCTCCCTGCAAACTGGGTGCTGTGCTGTTGAGTTCTGCAGGGCTTTAAGGGCATAGTGCCATGGGTCTGGGGTCAAGAAGTGTCTGTGGCATTGCTCTTGCTGTGTCCATTCAGAAGGAGCACTAAAATGGAAAATCCACACAATTCTATTCATAGTTGTATTGAAACCTTTAGGCTGCATGATGATCAGAACTTCAGGTGAGACACAGCATGGCAGAAGAAGTTCCTAAGGCCCAGGCTCAATAACTGTCTCTCTACCTTTTTCCTCAGATCCCTACTTTTAAATACTTCAGTTTCAGCTCTTGAAAGATAATGTACAGGATGCTGTTACAGCAGGTGACACTGACAGGAAAAGGCAGCATGACATCTCTTTAGGTGACTGATAGTTTCTCTGGGCAAGCTGCCATAACTCTTTAGGAGCTCCCCTCCAACCTTCAAATCTGTATGTGTTGCTGGAATCCATGTCTTCAAAACATCTCTTAAATCAAACATTGTGTCAAAGAACCAAGAAGTTAAATCAAGAAACACCTACTTCCTCCCTGGAAAGTGATCATGCTCTTCATCTTTGCAATGGCCCCAGGTGAAAATCATTGTGAGGAAAGTGTGAGTCCTAACAAGATTGTTATTGCACCTGGCTTAGTTCTCTGTCTTCCGGTTTAGCTCAGAGCTGCTCAGTGGTCTCCAACAGATCACACAAATCATTCCATCCAGGTAATTGCTCTTTTTCAGCCCTTAGAATAAAGACACAACAGTTCTGTACAATTCTCACTTTCATGACATTTAAAGACTTCTTTAGGGTCAGCAGCCACAGCAGTGAGAGTATTCCTATGAATTGTGATGGCCCCAAAGTCTCAAACTGGTACTTTTAAGTGAAACTGAAACAAATGCTCCTGTCTGTCTTGGGAAAATTTTTCATGGGCACCAGGCATGAAAACCAAGCCTTCTTTCTACCATCCAATTCCAGCAGTCCAGGCCTCCCCAAGTAACTTCTGTAGCTGGGTCAGTCTGTGCAGTAGTACAGCCTGTGGAGTGGGAGAATTCACAATTGAAATAGCAACTGCCTGACAAACTTCAAACTTCATGGAGGGGTCAGAACATCCAAGTTTTTCTTATTTTTTTCCTAAAATCAACTGATCTAATAGAAGGGTATTACCTTTCTCCAGGCTCTTGAACACTGAGGGTTGTTCTGCCACTGATAAATGAAGCCATTGGAAATAAGCTTGATAAAACACGTGGTAAGGATTTCAGTGACTTAATTTTTAAATTTGTGGGTCTGTGCTTACATTTCAGTTTCCCAAAGCTCACAATGTATTTGTGTTCCCTTTCTCTGAGCATCAAGGCCTGAGTTTTCATATCAATATTTTGGTTTTGCTGTCCAGATTCTCAAGTCCCAAGTTGTAGAAGAGGACTGACTTTGCCTCAAAGATCAGGTTCTCCTAAATGCCTACAACACTCTGGGAAACTTGAGCCTGAAACAATAAATCTTTCCTGAAACAGAGTGATCTGTGAGTAAGTTATCATTGTGTACTTTGTTGTAAAAATATATGTTGGGTACATAAGACTTGGCAGTTTTGTTCTTTCTTTTCCAGATTGTGTGATCTTTGCACTTTGCTGTCACACAAAGATCTTCAAATATGCACATGCTAAATGATATATTCTATCCAAATACATTGCAGAGAGAATTGTGTAATTTACTTGCCCTTTGTATCTAAGCAGTCCATGAGGAGAGAATAATTTGCTTTGGAGAAATAACAGGTAATTTTGAGTGACAAAGGCAGGAAAGGCTCCTTTGCAAGTGCTCATGAACAGAAAATGACAAGATCTGTTGAAAAATCTTCTTTGCTCTTGTTTAATATTGAAAAATGTTGGTTGTCCTGAGTTGGCAAACTTACCAAACCCATTTCTGACAGCTTTGTACCTTTGACATGGTCCTCAAAGTCTTAGAAGTATGAAAACAGTAAAAAGCAGAGACAGCAAGGTAGTTAATTGTGTTCCAAATGTCGACATTGTTAGCGTTCTTAATTTTTAACATATATACATTGTTCTAGGAACACACTGAACATGTGGCACTCTGAGGTTTGTGTGCATACAGCTGGCCCTGAATTCTGTAGCACCCCAGCACAGAAATGGCCCATGGCTCTTCTGTGGAAGGAGCACCACTGTCTCCTGCACCTCCAAGCCTCGCCAGTGGTAAGATGTGACCTGGACTTGCCAAAAGGGGATGCTGAGTTACCCCTTCCTGGTCATTTTTTATCACTGGAGGTCTCTCAAAGATGTTTTTCCTCCACTGGCTGAGAAATGTTTTGTGAGCCTATGAAGAACCTCTGAAATGCATAATGATGAGGTTAGAAAAAATAAAATGAGGTTGTTATGATGCTGGCTGTTGAAAATTTATGAGACCCACTTTGTACCAGCAAAACAAACCCAGCTGCCTCCTGCCTGTCTGCAAGAAAAACGTCCTTTTATTAAAAAAAAACCCTAAACAACAAAACATCCCCAAGAAATTTTACATTGTTTAAGTGCAAAGGTGGGGGAACTTCTCAGCTGGAGCAGCCATTCCATTTTTCACACTTCAGTCTTCTTTTTTTCTCAGCATTAAAGAGTTATTTCTGCTATGGGTCATCTTTTCAAGGAGGTCCATCAAGCAGAATCCATTCACTCATTTAAAGGAGAGGTGGGGGTTAAAGAGAATTGTTTTGCATTGATTAATAAAATCATAAACCATGTATCCTGTGCTTCATTTAACCTCATGCTCAGCAATAAAATGGAGGGAAAGGCAGTGAGCTTTGACTGGCACTTTATGGTGTCATCATCAGCTCCTCTGTTTTAGCAGTGCTGTTTTGGTCACAGGTGCAAAGTGTTGCACTAGGAGGATGCAATTGGAAATGCAGGATCAGGTGGGGGAAAGGGAAAAAAAAACCAAAACACAAACCCCAAAAAGCAACAAAACTTCAACAAAGTCTTTTAACTTCGGTGTCCTAAAACATGATTCGTGAGGCACACGGGACTTTCCAGGTCAATTACTCTTATTCTACTTCATACTTTAAACCCAGTTGTTTATTTTCTGTCCTTCTTGCAGAAAGGAATTAGAGGAAAGGGTGAAAGAGAGCTAGGATTTGAGCTGTAAAACAAACTATATATAATCCAGGTCTCTTTTGGTGTTCTTTTTCATTCTGTTCCACTTATCATGTGACCAAATTTGTGTCTCTGCAGCTGATGAATCCAATTTCATAGAAACTCAGTTGTCCAAAACCTCTGTCTCTTTCTCCTCACCTTTGACGCTTCCTGACTCTAATTCATTTACACATTTGACTGTGCATTTCCTTCACTGTCCTTTTCTATCTGTCTGCATTTTGTTCCCTCTCTTGAATCCCTGCAGGACTCGTTTTTCCCCACAAGGTCTATATCAGTGCAGTGCCACCGGTGCAAGACATTCCGCTGATGTATTGCACCTATACATCATCAGAGCAACAGGGTTTTGATAAACAGCTTTCTAATACATCATTAGATCATCACTGATGGCACTTTGATGATGTATTATATTAGTACATCATCAGAGCACTGTCATTCCAGTGATGTATTTATAAACAGATGGTGCTGTCATGCAAGAAAGAAGGGAAAGCGGGAGAGAACATTTTACTCTGTTACAGCACAAAATGCATCCCCACCTCTCATTTAATGAGATTAAAGGCAAAGACCTTGTGAGGGCATAATTGTCTCATTAGGTGTTTGGCTCTAAGTCCATGGACTTTGCTGTGCAGCTCCTGGCAAGCAGGCACATAACCCTCCTTGGCCAGGAGCACATGAAGCACTTCAATACTGATTTTCATGTTTATTGTCATTCAGTCATAAAGCCAGGGCTATTTATCATTTTTCATAGTTGCATGCTTGCAGGTGTAATTAAGTTCTATTTAATATAGGCACAACTACAATGGTGTTTGTGGCAGGGGGGGTTGTGCCAAACACTCGAGCTGGGAGACTCCAGCAGCAGTGGATGCACTGCTGGACACTTGGTGTCAGCTCCAGAGGCACCTTCCACTGCTCTGAGGGCAAAATCTTTTGCAAGCCAATAAAAGAAGGCAAATTATTTTTATTTTTAAGAGATGAAGATCTTGTTTTGTTTAGTATCGCAACTGCCAAGATAATTATTGAATTTACAGTCAATATCAAACATTTTGAGAGCTAGCTCTGTAGCTTGTTAGATCTAGCATGTTGAAGTTATTTCTCCTAAATTATTAGGATCATCAACACCATTTACTGGGTTTAAGCATCTATTGCTTATGTAATGTCTTGCCTAACTCTATTACTTAACTGCTTTTGCTGAGGAAGCCTTTTCATTTTTCTTCTTCAGGTGAGGAAACTAAGAAAGATAAAGATCAGGTGAACTGTCCAAATGACACAGCTACCCTGGGGCTGGCAAACTCCAAACACTTTTAACCTTGGTCCTACACACGAGTGGTGCAGCAGGTAGGTCAGTCTTATTCCATGACTCATTTACAAGGCTGTGATTTGGGATGACTGTGGTGAAATATGACCAAAGTTTTTCTCATGTTATTGTTGGATGTCTGGTTTGGACTTTTGATTTTTTGACAGAAGATATTTTTCAAGGTTCCTTGTGAGATTGGTCATCAAAATGAAAATTGTGTCCCCAGAAATGATTCACTTGTAAATATTGTGTGGGTATATATATATATATGTATAAATATGAAGAATTATCACAAAAACATATTCAAAATATCTATCTGTATTTTAACATGTCAAGAAGTGAAATGGAGTGAGATTTGCTTTCCCAGTTCTCTTAATCCTATATTTTCAGATTCAGAACTTTTTGTGCAAGGGACATTGAGGTCAAACAGATTCGTTTTGCACTGATGGAAATTTCCCATGTTGAATTCTCGATGAATTGTAGATGAATGGAGGTGAATTTATCCTTTCTGAGAAAGGACATTCCACCAAAATTGCACACAAAGGATGGAAATACATAGGGAAAAATTGTACATGTTTACTTCAGCAAAGATTCATCAAAAGCAACATAACCAAGTATGCTGCATAATGAAAACCAGAGGCAGCACAGTGTGGTATCTGCTAAAACTTTAGAAATATCAGTATAGGGCTAATTCCCTTCTTTGCAGTGTTTGCCTCAAGTAGGTATTGTTCTGATTCTCATATTTCATACAACTTGTAAAGTCACAGGTTAGAAATAGTTTCAAGACTGAATTTTGTAATTTAAATAGATGAGACAAAAATTAAGAAATATGAAGATACTGTAATATTAATTCTACAGATGGAAAACTGAACATAGAGAAATAGAATATTTTGCCTGAGGTGCCTGTGTCTGTAATAGAGATCAGGCTTAGAGGTGGGAAGATCTGATATGCAGATCTTCAGTATTTGGTCCTGGAGTGTCTGCTCTAATTTCATCCTGCTGCTTGGCACAGACAGTGGAAGCTCTATGTGTATATAGGGGGAAGAAAAAACAAATTAAAAGTGTTCTGCCACTGTACTTAATAGGAGACTCTGACCTGGGAAATGCTGAAGAATTGCCAAATCCACAGGGCCCCCTCAAAAATTGTGTTCTTAAACTCCAAAGCTTGGGAGGAGCTTGGGTCAAGCTGAACATGTGTTGAAATCCTTTCTGTGGGAGAGGAGCTGGCTCTGTTTTATTAGATTGCATTTTGGCAGCCCTGGAACTGAGTCAGAGACACTCCAGCCGTGCCAGGGATGAGCTGGGCTGGGTTAGCAGGAGGGCAGCCTGGGGCAGTGGCCCTGCCCTCGGCCACCCCCTCAGGGGACACGTCCTGGGGGCTTGGGGAAAGCCAGGCTCTGACCCACTGAGGGCTACTGAGATATGGGGCACCATAGGAGGCCAAAACTTTCCTCTTCTGAGGAAGGCATTGAACCAGTGGTTCTTGAGGTGCAGCTCAATATACCCAAATATCTCATGGCTTTCCCCCAAGATGTGCTGTTCTGTGCTGTTTTGGGGATTCAGCCATCAGGACGTGAAAAAGGGAAAACAGTGTTCAGCAGAGGTGAGGGATCTCATACTGCAGAATGTGCTGGCCAAATAGAAAATGGGGGAAACTGGGGATCTCATGAAATTCTCTGAAGCTTGGCATTTGGAGAAGGATAATTTTGTCCATTGGAGTTAATGAGAAATACTGCTTGGCAATCACTCTTTAGCATTATTTCGTACTCAGACAAGGAAAAAAACTGTGCCAAAAGTGCTCATATTAATTTATGTATCTGTTAAAATGGAGAGTAATGGGGTATTCTCATACAGTACTTTCAAATGTGAGGATGCCAACTTCTTTTACACTGGTGGGCATTTTGCAGTGGCAGGGTCTCCCAGGCTGAACTCGAGTCCATGAGCTGCTCTATGATTATTCAAAGAGTGCAGCAGGGTCTGAATTTTTCTCAGCTCTGTGTGTGTAACACGCTGCAGCAGCCGTGGCATTTCTGAGAAGAACAGGCAGGGTCATCTGAGTCAGAGCACAAACCTGATTAGGTGGTTTTGATCACACAAACGTTTTTAGCTCAGTAAGGAGTCAGGGGGTGCTGTCTGTAAATCTTCCAAAAGCCAGGCCTGGGAGACTGCTGTGACAGTTACCATAACAAAGGGAAATAACATGATGTAGCAGAAACAGGTTCTTTTCAGGAGGAAATGGTATTAATGCTAACAAAAGGGTCTCATAGGTCATTCAATAGTTCTGTTTTCCCCAATTACAGACTGTGTGGTTATCTGTTTTAATATATGCATTAATGTATTTAAAATAAAAATTTGCTCAGCCAAAGTAGAAATTGCTGTCAGGTGGGAATTTCTGATTGGTTTTTTTTGCAAAACTGGAAAAAAGAAAATGTTTTCTTAATTAATCAATTTTCTTATTGCATACAACAGGTAGATGAAAAGGAATCTAATATTCTATTCCTGGTTAAAAAATTCCATTTGTTGGTCACCTTTAGGATATAGTCTATCTGCTGTGGTCAAATAGCTAACTGGAAAAAATCAGCTTCAAGGAGATGATGAGTATAGGAGCAAAAAGTGGTGCTTGAAATACATATTTTGTTCTGAAGACAAAATTTTAAGATAATATGAGGATTTCTGAAGTGGAAGGAGAAGGTGTTCTCTGGCATTCAGAAGTGAGCTAGATCATGTAGTTAGAAGGGAGTAGACCATGAGATACAAACATTTCCGTTCTTCTGGCACTTTAAATTCAGATTTTTGATGCTGTGTACAGTTCTGAACCTCCAGTAAAAGATGTTGATAGACTGGATCCAATCTGAGATGGGCCCCAAATAGTCCAGGGGATGGAAGGGAGAGAAGCCAAGGCAAAGAGGATCCACTGAGAACAGTTAAAAGTGACTTTACATTTATAGCCCTTCTCTGGAGTTTTCTTCTTGGATAAATCAGTCATCATCCACTTTCAAAAATATTCTTTCCAAATATTACATTGATTGATATGACCTAACATTTTCTCCTCATTTAAAATGTGAAGCCTCCCTTGCAAGATTTAAATGCTAAAGACCAAAAGTTTTTGGCATGTGGGCAATAGGGAAATAGCTCCAAAATGGATATCTGAGCTCATGTATGAAAAGATGGAAAAGATCTTTCCATCTCAAGTATTCAGGAAAGAATTCTTGGCTATTTGGAACCAACACTAATTATGAGTAAAATGAAATAATTTTTTAGTCTCAGTTTTTTTTTGGGGTTTTATTCAACACAAAACTTGATTCCTCAAGCTTTCAGGAATTATTTTTCTATATTGTTCCAGGCCAATGAAATAAATCCTGGCCTTTATAATAAAAACAAAATAAAAGTGTTGGAGGCCTTAAGTACTTTTTCAGATATTAAACAACATTTATATCAATGTAAGAATAAAGGAATAGATCTGAAATGCTGGCCAGCCAGCTGTGTGTGTTGAAATTATTAGTGCAAATGGAAATCATGCAGTTTGTTACTGCAAATGGACAGACAAAGGGAAATCATGCTTTCTGTCAGGAATGTGAAATGAGATTGATACCAGGTAGTATTCCATTATTTCAAGATGCCAACAGTTTTGACAGTCCAATTGCAATTACTGGAGATAGTGGCTCAGCAAATTGAGAAGGAAATTAGGTTTGATCGTGTGAGAGAGAACGCCACAGAGCCCTCCCTCCTCCTTTACAAAGGTATGCAGATTCACCAGTGAGCTTTTTCCTCAACAAAAGGCAGGCAGGGGGAATAAAAAAACCCAAAATCATTAATCAGAATTCTCAGGCACTCTCAGGAAATTGAGGCAAGTTTATTCCCTACCCACAAACAATGTTGACAAGCTTTCACTGACCTGCCCTGCTGTTCTGTACCTGGCCTAATTTTCATCTAGGGCCAGGTTCAGGCTTCTCCTTGTGCCTTGCCAATGTGCTCTGTCAACTCAAACTGCAGCACAGAATCTTTGGCTCTTCTGGAGAAACCATCACCTTGATGAATCACCTTCCCTTTCTGACATCTCGGGGGTTCATACAGTCCCTACAAAGATCTTTCAGTTAACTGGAAAAATTCTTTGTCAGGAGTTTCTTTGTGGGGGAGATGGGATTTGATTCTTTGGCTGAATTCCATGGACTGTGATTCCATGGCTGAATCAGAGCAGATAAAGATGACAGACATGGCAAGATACATTAGGCAACTCTAAGTATTTGGAATCTAACTGAGCCTAGTTCTTTGCACTAGGTCTGCACAACTTCTGTCAAGAATAAAAGGAATCATGCTGACATTTACAATATTGTATCATAAAAGATATTTTAATTGTTTTGATACCAGCATTGATAAAAATAAAATGTGAAGATGGAATCCTGTGTTTGACATGAAGACTGGGGAGCACCCTTTAAGCCAAGTATCAAAGATGAAGCAGATGCCATTTTTTCTGGGCCAGCTGAATTTAACACTCATTGCTATGGATTTAGGGAGGTTATTTACTCAGATTCACAAAAGCCTACCATAGTGCCAACCAAAATAATAATCATTCACTAGTCCAAACAGAGAAAAATACAGTATTAGAAACATAAAAGCACATTGTTGCATCTGAACTGCTGATGTTGTGGTTCTGTAACTCATAATTTTCTGGACAGTTTCTATGCAAACAGATTTTTGTGTGGCATTTTAAAGTCTGAATTTAATGTTGTCTTTTGAACATAAGTGTTAGTGGTCAGCATCTACTGTGTCTGTATGCTTAGATGTGTATGATTAGCAAAGAGTTTTGTGACTTTATTTCAGGCCAGGATTTATACATGGGCCTTGATTTCTCTCATAAGTGAGCAGAGGGTCCAAGCCATGTAAAACTGTTTGAATTCCCCTGCACTGGTGTATTCTGGTGTATTCTGGTGTGCATTCCCCAGAAATTCCTGGAACAGGGTGAACCTCCTCTGAGAGTCAAGTTTGTAATGGCCAGAATTAATCTCACTTTGCTTTTACCATGCACTGTTGTTAATTCTGGCTTCACAAGCACAGCCTTTTCTCAGTGTGATAGAGGGTTTTGAAAGCTTATGCAGTTCAACAGCCATACAGCAATTAACAGATACTGCAGTTGAAGAGAATAATATTTATTAACTTGGAAAAAGTATAGTGTCTATAATGTGAGTAATTGTTGCAGGAAACATGGGAAGCCTCAGTGGTGAGGAGTTCCTGTGTCCCTGCCATCAAAGAGCTGGGCCTTGTTAGCTTAGAGCACATTTGTTTTCCAAAATATTCTCCCTGAGAAGTTAAAAAAAACCAAAAAACCCCAAAAAAAAACCCCAAACAAATAAACAAACGGAAAACAACAACCAAACCAAAAAAAGCCACGCCAAAAAAGGCAGTGCTGTGGCCTGGTGCCCAGGGTGGAGGCAGCAGATGGTGTCAGGCTGTTAAGGAGAAGGCAGTAATGTTGTTTGGTGAATGCAGCAGTGTGGGGCTGGACCCAGGACAGTCTCTCTTTTCTAACATCCTGAGCATTCCTGGCAATGTGGGCCTCTGATCACATCCCAGGGCTGCAGGAAAAGCTCTCTGAGAAGTGGGCTTGAAATGTCATTAGGTGTAATAGAGAGGTCATAATTACAACAGAATGCTGTGTGGTCATGCAAGATGGGAAAGTCTGAGGTGGCTTTGCTGTAGCCTCCAGGGACCATTGTTCTTTAGGAATATTTTAATTCATTGCACTGTTGGCAGCAGCTCAGCCCTCCTGTCACCTTGCTGGTGGTGGAACCTTTCAGGTAGTTGAAAAGCAAGAACTGTGTGAAATTTTTGTATCTGAGTTTTTGGGATGACTCTGTGGTCAGTGCCCTGCTTTGTTCTTCTCACTGCATATTTTTCTCTGCAAGGAGTTAAACTTTGATTTTGGAGGCAGCAGCTGCTGTGACTGGAGGTGGAAGCAGAAATTCAGAAATTTGCTGTGCTGCAGCAGTGAAAGCAGGCAGTGCCATGTCCTGAATGGATGCAGCAATAGCAGACCAAGGCTGAGAGAGGGCTTTATTTGTCCTGGGGAGGAATCACACTCAGAAGAAGGATTGTGCAGTGTGCTCTGTCAGTCTGAGCCTGTATCACTACAGAAGGTGCTTCCTTGGTCGCTGAAATTAAGTTAATTCCTTAGAGATACCAAAAACTGGGGTAATTTACCAACACAATAATAACATGAGGAAATAATTCTGGGACATATTCTGTAAAGGACTGCTCAAGTGATACTCAAAGACATGGAAAGCACATGCTTTCCAATACCCTAGGTACTCTGGTTTTTTTGCAAAGGGGACTTAGCCTGTCTTCCCAGGATATAATATTCTGTCCAAAGGTTGTGTAGCATTGGAGTATTAACCAAAAATTGCTGTAATTTGTGGTGCCAGCACAATCCAAAACTGCAGGGGATGATCCATTCCATGTATGTATATAAAGACACAGCTCTTGATGCTGTGTCAGGCTAACATCTGCTTGTTGACCTTTATTGACTTTTCTATGTCAGGGAGTTCCCTTTATAACCTTTTTCCATTTATCTGCCTGTCCACTGCAGTGCTTGTTCTGAAGGATCAAGGGAGGGAGGATTAAATGTCTCCAAAAAGCTGTAGATAATCATAATAGAGGTGGTAAAAGAGAGGTAGATTTTCACCTTTTTTTTAGGTTTAGGTAAAGGATGAGACTTGCAAGTGTGTATTTTTTGGTTTTTAGTTTGTTAATGTAAGGTCTACTCTTTTTAAAGTAAATTATAAGAATTTTCCTAGGTAAGATTTCCACACATCAGTGGGAGGTTTGATTTAATGACCTCAAAGGGTCCCTTTTGGAGATGTTTCAGTCATATCTGACAATCTGCTCTAAAAATTACCAAATGAGTGCTTTTTACTGTCAACATAATACACCTGTGGGTTTCTGCAACATGCAACAAGTTTATTTTGGACTAGAAGGATTTATCAATAACTCTTGAGAAAAATATTACTGATAGTGGTAGGTACTTTTACAGCACAGTCCTGCCAAATGTTGGGTTTATCAGAGAAGATGAAACATACAGGGATTTTTCCATAAATAAATAGTTTTAAAGGTCACATTTTACTTTTGTCATAGTCTCTTAACCTTAAATTGCTGGTAAAGAATAGGAACACAAGTGACTGAATTGACAATTTGTTAAAAAAAACAATCAGAATGTTCAAGACTTAGGATTATCTCTTTACAAGAAAGAAACAAGTTCTTTTCTTGAGAAAAAAAAAATAAAAATCATTGGTGTGTAAATCACAGTTGTTTCTGGAATAAAAAGCCAGAAGGCATTTTAGATGAAGGCCAGAGGTGTCACCTATACCTGGAAATTTGAGAGGAGATTATTTGCAACAGGTGCTTAAGAGACAAGAGTTTATATTTAGAATGTCATGGGTTATAATTTATTTTTTTATATTTCCTTAGCACCTACCAGCCAAAATTACAATTTTGGGAACTACAGGTCAGTCAGCTCCAATTTGGTCTTGCTGATACCCAAGAAAGAAACCAGTGTGAGTGGGAGCAGTCATGTGAATTAACCAGGTAAAGCCTTCCTGGCCACCCTGGTTGATTTCTGTGGAAAATGACTTCATTCTGGATGAGGGGAGAGCAGAGAGATCATTTGTCTTGACATCAGCAAGGCATTTGACACTGCTTTTCATGCACTCTTGTATCAAGTTAGGACCTCCCAGTCTGGATGAAAGGACAACCAGACAGGTAAAAACTGTTTTAGTGGTCCCAGGATAGAGGCTGGGGATTGTGCTCTGTCTGGAGCTGCTCACAAGGGGTGTGTGTGTAAAACACACGTGTGTTTAACATCTGTACAGATGTTTAACATCTGTAACAGCAGTGTTACAGGAGAGGGATTGCTCACATCAGCCTCAGAGGGGACTGGAGGCAGCAGCTGATGCAGCAAGGGCAGGGCAGCCATCCCGAGAGACCTGGGTGGGCTGGAGGAGTGAGCTGACCAAAACCTCCCAAAATCCCAAATTCCCAACAGGGAAAAACCTCAACATCATGTGAGGAAGAAAAACACAGCAGCAAGAGCAGCAGGAAAGGGCCAGGATGCCTTGGTGGCCCCAAAGTGAGCAGAGCCAGCAGTGTCTGGGCAGCCAGGAGGGCTGGGCTATCAGCATGGCCAGGAGATCAGAGATTATTTCCCTTTACAGCAGTCATTAGGCTGTGCCTGTAACACTGTATTTGCATTTAGGACTCACAACACAGGCCCTGGTAAACTGGGGGACTTCAGTGTACAGTTCCCAAGGTTGGCTCCTTAAATTAATTCAGAGAAGGTTTTTATCTAAAAATTAGAATACCAGTTGCAATAGAAATTTTATGCTAAACTCCTCAGTACTTCTAATTTAAAATCTGCTTTCTTTCCTTTATTTCCAGATTATTTAAAACCTAGATTTACCTTACTTTCTCAGGTGATCTTTTGTTTATTTAGGGAAAAATTATACAAATGCTCCCAAAACACCCAGGAAAGAAATATATATTGATGTATTATGAAATTGAGTGAACTACAATGTACAGGTTCTATACAGGGAGAAGAAAATGGTGATTCCTCAGGATTCTGATTGGCTACTGATGATGTAATTGTGCATTATTAAGTGATAATTGTTTTATTACAGTGTTTACAAGGAGACAAATGGTTTGTGAATCAATGCACAGGGAGGCCACAAAACAAGTTGCTTATTGATTCACAAGCTGTTTGTATCAAAGTTTGCTGTTTAGAAGAGAAAACCAATGTACTCCAGGGTGTAGTCATAAGAATAATGGTCTAGGAAGGATGGAGTGTGAATTTACATTAAAAATTGGCTCAAACTCTGAATTATGCTTTTCTCTTTATAATATTGAGGAATCACATCTTCTGAGCCATGCAAAGCAATTCCCATTTCTCTGCCATCATCTTTTGTCAGCCATCAGGTTATGGGGTTCAGTGAACTCATTCTCAGTTCCTTAAGTCAAAGGACACTTTGTCATTAGTTCCACAATTCGTTAAAGTTACAAATACTTTGCTAAAGTATCTGCCTTTTTCTGGAGACCAGATTAATAGATGTATTCCCATTCTTCCAAATGGTGGAATACTCGAGTGTAAAATTGTTGGCCTACATGAACACAGTGCTGGATCAGCCCTTCTGTCTCACACACAACTTTCACTAATTTCAGGAGCACTGTGCTGGAGTATTTACCAGTTTCTGATTTTGTAGATCAGTGTCTTTAAGAATTCATATTCATGGACAAGTCACTGAAGCTTAATCAATTGCCATCCATCTGCTGGACAGAAGTTTACAAGGCTCTGCAATTTGGCTTATGTGTTGGAAACCCTTAGGAAAGAGCTTCAGCAATGTCAGTTTAACTTGGAACTAAGATTAAAATAGGCAACACAGAAATAGATATTGAGCTTAAGCAGGGCAGTGTAGTGAATCACCTTAACTCAGCAAAATGTTTGACTCTTCATGGCTTAATAACACACTAAAAAATCCCAAATCCCTCTTCTCTCTAAATTCACATCACATTCTCCATTGAAGAGAAAGTTTCTGTAAAATTAAGCGACCTGAAAGAGGAAAAGAGTTGAATGGCATTTTGTACCTGAGCAATTCTGGTAGAATGAAAGTATTTTTATTCAAGGCTAAGGACTGGTTGTGTTCCTCTGGTGTCTGTGTTTTCCCTTTCATAAGATCTGCTCACACATTTGAGGGCCTTCACAAAGAGATGCTTGTACCCAGCAGCTTGATCCTTTACATGCATTGTTTAGGGACTATTGCAAAAAAAAAAAGGTTTTATTGAAATGTCATATTCCGTTTCCTTAAGAGGTGTTTTTAATCTAAGCAGTTTAAAGGAAAGCATTAGCAGATGAAATACTATCTTGTAGCACTGAGGGGTAGGTGTGTTGGGTTTGGCTGTACCTAAATACAAGGTGGGACTTGAGAAGATGCAGATATTCTCACAAATAATGGATTCCATAACCAAAACAAGCAAGATTTGAATCATCATACACTGATCGACTTCTCCTGCAAACTCCTCATTGCAATCAGCAGGAATTTTAGGAAGTTTTTAGAGACAGAATAAAGCTGTAATTTTCAGTATGAGATGATGACTTGTGTTTTTTTACATCCTGATACTTGTGCACGAACTCCAGAACAGGAATAATTCTACTCTGGAGCATTTTAATTATCCATGTGCAGAAGCATTTTTGGGATTAAACCATTGCTTTCATTCTTATAGTGCCTATGTTGGTTTGTGGTTTTATTGGGTTTTTTTTGCCCACAGTCAAACCTAGTAGAATAATTCCAACTTTTTGCTTCCTTATGAAAAACTGAATGTTATATATTTCTTCATTTTGGTTTACTTTACTGCAGCATTTTGTTTACTTTTGTTTTATTTAAATCTCCATGAGCAGTGTCATAACAGTACTAAAGATTTCTGATATGTTTAGACCAATTTGCAGAAAAAATTACCCAATTAGGGAAACTTTTCTAATGGTCTAAGGAATTTAAATTTCAGCTTATAAATGCAGTCATCCAATACCTGGTCTTAAGCAAATTATGGTTTTCATCAAAACAAAGGAGTAAAAATTAATTTTATTGGACTTGAAGCTATGGGATTAAATATTTTGTCTTGGAAAGGAGGGAAAAAAATTCTCCAGTGGGACATCTTTTGTAGGAGTAGTTACAATCAGATTTCCTCTAGTCTGTTGTCCATCTCCTCAAATCCAATATTCCCTCCATAACATAACACACAGCCTGCTTCTTCTTCTCCTCTTTTGAATTTCAGAAGAGTTGAAAGTCTTGACTGCTTGTGACAGCAGAGCTTCTCCTTGTCTCTCCTGGTGTGTTTCTGTCTCTCCCTGCAATTCTGGTTTACACTCTTTTGGAGAAGACAATTATAACAATACCTTGAGCAAGGCCTTAAATTTAACTCCCTTCTTGTATGTTTGTAGGAAGAGAATTGAGCTTGGCATATTTCCAGTTGTTTCCTTAATCCAAAATTTAGGTTTTTCCAGTCTTAAGTCAGGTTCAGCTGATACTTGTCCTGTATCTTTACATCAGCTTCATTTCCCTGTTTCTGGAACTGGCCAGGGCAGACTGCACATTTTTGTCTCCCACACTTTGTCAGTGGATCGCTGCCTAAGCCTGGCTCTGGCTGCCCACTGTGCCACAGCCAGAGCTCCTGTGGAGAACAGCTGTTCCAGCTGTGCCAGCCTCCAGCACTGGTGCCAGGATGGCAGGTGTGCCTCTGTGGAGCTCTGCTGGCAGACAGGAAGGTTCATTTTGGGTGTGAGTGAGGGGTGTGTCCTGGAAGCTGCTGGCTGAGAAGGAATGCTGATGGGAAGGTGGATCTGTACATTTTGGTTTTAATCACTGGTATCTCTCATTTTTGCAGTCAAAAGCATGGGACCAGGGTGTCAGCTAATAAAGCCTTAGGCTCACAAAATGGCCCAGTGGTTGAGGTTGGTGGCAATGTCTGGAAACCCTCGAGTCCAACCCTCCTGCTCAAAGCAGGGTCAGGCAGGGCAGGTTGTGTAGGGCACTGTCCCAATGAGTATTGAATAGCTCCGAGAATGGAAACAGCTCCCAGACTGTCTGGCCACAACATGTTCCAGTGCTCAGTCACCATTGAGAGAAAAAAGGCTTTTTGTGATGTTTAAATAGGTTATCTTGTACTTTGTTTTGTGCTTGCCATGGCTTGCTCTTGCACTGGACACAGCGAGTTCCAGCTTGTCCTCACTGCATGTGAGTGAGTTGGCAGTGACAGTACAAGGGGGCTATTGATTATTTATTATTAATGTCAGCAAAAGGACAGGTCTTCAAGCTGATAATTAGGCAGAGGCCAACTAAAGTAGTGCAAAATAAACATTGAAATGAAAGGTACAAGACCTGAGTTCTGCATGGCAAAGATCAGCTCAGGAATGGAAAACACCTCACTGTGTGGCTGTGATCTTAATGAATTATTTGACCAGATCTAAAGATTTGATTTACAAACCTATACAACCCCAGGGGGCATGGTTAAAAATCCAATTCTTTTCATTAAATGAAACCCCTTGCTCTCAGACTAACCCACAAACTTGTAAAAATGGTTTGCTATGCTGCTTTCTTCATCCATGTGTGGACTGTGTTCTCTGAAGCCTAATCCTTTAGAATTTCTTTTATGAGACTGTCACTTTTCTTCCTTAAGACATGCCCAAAGCTCCTCTGCTGTTCCCATCAGTTGTATGTACATCACTTGTACCCAGCTTTTGAAGCATCCTCTCATTGATTCTCCCACCTTCAAAAACTTGAGGAGAAGCTGCTAACAGCATGATGTCTCTAAAGCCTCCAGTTGACACCAGTTCTGATGTTTGTAAAGTGATTGGCATGCATTCATGGGTTTATTTTAAAATCCCAGCAATTTTATGCCTTGCAGTATTCTCTATTCTTCCTTCTACAACAGGCTCCTCTAGTATGAATCACAGGATTCCAATATAGGGTCACTAGAGATATTTTGCTGAAACTTGATTTCTAATACTAGGGATTTATTTTGTCAAAATAAAGATCAAATCAAGAAGGACTGAATCTTTATGGAAAATGAGTTATTGTCAGAGTTAATCAGGGAAAATCATTAATTGGAATTCTTCCAAGTGTTTCCCACCCTGGGCACACCCTGAAACTGAGAATAATGGCATCTTACATGATTTTGGGGTGGAAATAAGTGTCAATAGTTTTTCTTTTTGTTTACTTCATGATTTGGACTGATGCCAACACATATCAGAGTCCAGCACAGTTCCTGTTTCAAATACCCCTTGGAGTGATGGCAGTAGCACCTGGCTCGAATCATTGGACATGCCACTGTATCACATGGTATTCAGAGATGCAGCCATTCAGAAATGCATCCATTATATTAATACATTGTTATTTATTTCTAAATCATTAAGTATAATGTGATTTTTATGTAGGTTTACAGACATATCAGTAAGTTGTAATGACTTTATCTTGTTTCCCTGTATGCTTGGGAGGCTTTTGTGGAGCATCAAGATTTTATAACCATGATGAACTTATATTCTTAGCAGATGGGAAAATCAGGCAGAATTCCTGAGACCTGACAATCAAAAATAAATGTTTCATGAAAGCTCTTGGTAAAACAGTGGAACACGAAGAATTTATAACCAGGCTCAATGATTAATCTCACTTGACAAATTTTTGTAGTCATGTTTGATATTCATTCCTTTCTCTCACAGAATTTTAGTACTATGTTTCATCTTCTAAAGATTAATTTGCACTTCCTTAACATTTCATGTAGTCTAAATGGCAGATGGGATCCAAAGTGACAGAGAATTCTCCTCTGTGTCCACATGGTTTTCATTGTGAAATCAGCCCAACTGTGCCTCAGTTGTTTCCTTCACACATTATTCTCCAGCACACACTGATATGCTGGGCTGCTGCAAGTCAGTGTGTTGTCTGAATTTGCTTTTGACTGAGGCATTTTACACAGGTATTACAAAGAGCTGCCTGTATAAACTGGATACTTTTAACACAGTAGTTCTACATCTACTTTTCTTAAATTCCTTGTATTCTCCTCTCCAATGCCACACTTGAAATTCTTTTTCTGCTCACCTCATACAAAATCTGTAGCAAGTATTAATTATTCTAAGTGTAGTAATTATTGCTTTTATCTCAGGAATTCAAGCATTCCCTTTGTAGTAACCTCCAAAAAAGTAAAAACTGGATGTGAAATTCTTGAGAATGCTAAAAAGCAGCACAGTGTCTCAGTCTCTTTAATCAGACCCTACTTCCTTCCCTTCCTTTCAAGGTACTGTAGCAGTAATTTTTTGAGATTAATCTTTGAATAAACAATGCAATAATAATTGTTTCTAAAATTCCATATGGTTCGTAGGTCGAAGTGGGAATTTCTGGAATAACCTCAGAGCATGGTGTCAATATTTGATGCTGAATTGAAGGAGACCAAAAGCTCTCTGGAAATAGCTGTGCACACATGCACAGGTATGTGTGTACATGCATTTTGTCATCCCAGCAGGGACACTGGAGTGAGGTCCCCATGAAGGTTCCTCTTGTGTTTCCAGACCTCTCTTGCACACTTTAGCAAGCTGTGAGCTGCATGGACTCACAGACTCTTTCCAGAGACCTGATCTCCCAGCAGCAGAGCACTCGCTATTTCAGTGCTGTGCCCTGTGACTGGGAAGGAGAGAGGGGGAGAAACCATGGCTGAAATGCATTTTCAGGGACTCTTTCATCACCTCTGTGGCACAAATGTCAATTCAAGCCATTTTTTTGTCTGCTGGAAATCTGGCCTCTGATTATACTGCTTGCCCAAATGCTTTTACAAAATGGGTAGTATTTCTGATTTCCTGATTTAGATGAAAATTTCCTTCCCCTGCAGTTTTTATTGTGAGCAGAATGCCATGCTGCACAGAGGGCCCTCCCCTACCAATGTTTTATGCATGCTGATGCCTTGCACAAGGCAGAAACAAGTAACTTAAACAGTACAATAAATTTTACTGAGACGTAGATACAGGTCTTTCCTGGCTTGTCTATAAAGTGAAAAAATATGGAATGATTTGCTTCCCCTTTAAGGAGGTTATTAGCTTGCTTGTATCTACCAGAGGAATAGAGGTGCACACAGTCTCCCATTATTCACTGGGTTTTTAATCTTGATCCCTGGCTTCTGCGATAAGTTATTGCTGGGGACTGGAATTGCTTGGGGAGTGATGCAGGTGCCTGAGGGCCAGCAAGTGGCTCTGTTATGAGAACTGGCTCTAATGATTAATGGTAGGATGCAGTGCACTACTGCTGACTTCACTGGGAAATACAACATTGTTAATTTTATCATTATAAACTCCCAGCACTGCAAGAGAATGTGTCTGCCTCCAGGATGGTGAATTTGATAAGAAGGCTTTTCTGATAAGATATCTCGTACTCCCAGGGAAAAGCATTCATGTTTAATCAGGGAGTATTTAACTTGCAATCCAAATGTTACCAAGTAATATGTACAGGTCATTTTAAATTTGTACTCTACAGTTCAGGTCACAACATTATAAATGAGTTTGTAAACACACTGAGGAAAGAATCAATATAGCACTGCTCTTTACAAAGACTGTCATAAGCCAGAGGAACTAAATATTTTTTTCACTTGCAAAGGGGACAGACTTTTTAATGAGTGGTAGTACTACAGACAGATAAATACATACAGAGAGCCCAGGAACCATCCTGTAAAGTACTCTGCAGCTTCCAGCCTTGCTGGTGGCAGTGGCTGTGATTTCAAAGCAAACCCCTGAGGACAAGAGAGGTTGCATCCTCTTCCTATTAATTATATCAAACAGGTTGTAGGAGTAGCATGCAGCGTTGGGCTATGACAAGACAATAGTCCTGAGTGTGCAATTCCTTCTTTTGGTGTTTGTTTGTGGGATCAGCATGGACACTGCTGACTTGCAGAGACATTTGTGCTGGTTTTGGCTGGGGTGCAGATAATTTTCTTCATTGTAGCTTGTATGGTGCTGTTCTGAATTGGCGATGAAAGCAAAGTTAACAGAGGAGGTTTAGTTTAGTAAAACCTGAGCAGTGCTTTCACAGCCTCGAGGCCTTTTCTGATTCTCACACTGTCCCAGCAGTGAGGAGGCTGCAGGTGCAGGAGGAGCTGAGACACAGCTGGAACAGCTGGCCCCAGCTGAGCAAAGGGATAATCCATAACACAGGGCACCGTGTTGTGTGGCAATAGGAGCAACAGGGCAGGAGGAGGAAGGGCTGTGCTCCTCCAGAATGAAATTCTTCCTTCTTCTCAGTACATACCTAATTTTATACAAAGGATTTTGTAGTTTTGGCTCTGCCCAGCACACGTGGTCCTACAGCTTCGTTGCTCTCTATAGTACCTCCCCCTGGTTTTGCTCCTTGCCTGCCTTGCCCTCATCTCCCATACCTCCCCCAGCACCTTGTGCCCTCTCAGATACCTTTTTACTTCCAAAAGCTGTTGAATGATGAGTATTTTTTTTCATTCTGTTTGTGTTGCATGTGTTTCTTCAATGTGTTTTATTTTCTCTCTCTAAATTAAAATTCTTCAGCCTGTGGTCCTTCTGCCTTTTCAAACAGTGCCTGGAACAGTTTAGCTGTTATTTTATAGCTCCTTAGGCCATTCTAATGCATATGATGAAGACTTTATCAACTCTGTAGAATTTTCTATGAAGGTAATGTTAACAGTTATAGAAAAATATTTAAAATAGTGAATAACTTTCTTTTCATGAGAGGTACTCAGTCTAGGACTCATGACATTAGGAAGTGAACAACACTTGAAGGTAATAAGGTGATTTTTATGGGAAACCTAATGGGGAGTGTCACTTAGTAGGTCATTTTAAAACTAGGCTTGTCTTGAAACTGGAATAGCATTATAGAACTGAGTGTAGCATGTCTTGCACTGTGGCTTGTGGTCTTTGACTCTATGTACTCTGTTAATCATTTGATCTGTCTCTAACAAAATAGGTTTTGATAATATCAGAGGTATTACACCTGCCATTTGTTTAAGTGCAAACTACTGTTGCTGTGACCAATTTTATTATTTTGTTAGTGACACATTGCACATGTAGGTGGGAAAGCTGTGGAAGCAGAGCCCTGTCATTCACTGGACAAAATACTGGAGTGACAGGAACTTGTGTGGTTCTCCCAGTCTGGTTTAGATTTACAGCAAGTGTTTCTTTTGTGGAGAATTTGACATTTCAGAACTGAAACAAGTAATGTTTACCTGCTGATAGCCAAAGAACCAAAGTTACAGCTAACCAGTTTCAAAGCTTAGGTTTAGCCATTTCAGGGTGTTTCATAAGCCCTGAGCTAAGTGATGCAACACTTCCTGATTTCACATGCCCTGGAAGAGAGCAATGGCAGGTTGATGTCCATCAACTCCAGCATTCATAACACAAAGTAATGGCAGTGGGTAGGATCAGCTTAAGTAGATGATATAGTAAAAGCATGTACCTAAGTGGATAATGGGAATGCCATCCTGAATCTCCTGAGGGATGGTAATCCATAGCAATCGAGGTGACTCAGAGGCACAGGAGAAGTGGTTGGGTGACTTGGATGTTAATGTGTGCAGACAGGAGCTGCTGTGCACTTTTCCTGCTGGTCCCTG